>NC_135477.1:225804865-226112115 GCF_052094955.1 Ictidomys tridecemlineatus
TTATGGGACAGCATCAAAAGACCAAATCTAAGAGTTTTTGGGATAGAGGAAGGCACAGAGCTTGAAACCAAAGGAATGCACAATCTCTTCAATGAAATTATAGCAGAAAATTTCCCAAACATGAAGAATGAATAGGAAAACCAAATACAAGATGTTTATAGAACACCAAATGTACAAAATTACAACAAATACACACCAAGGCACATTATAATAAAAATGCCTAGCATATAGAATAAGGATAGAATCTTAAAGGATGCAAGAGAGAGGAATCAGATCACATATAAGGGGAGAAAAATTGAATTCTCAGCAGATTTTTCAACCCAGACCCTCAAAGCCAGGAGATCCTGGAACAGCACATACCAATCTCTGAAAAAAAAATGGATGCCAACCAAGAATCTTATATCCAACAAAACTAAGCTTTAGATTTGAGGATGAACTACAGAACATCTTCAGCAAAATATCCCATGAAGAGGAATTGAAAAACAACAATGAAAGAGAGGTATTACACTAAAGGAAAAACTAATCAAAGGAGAAACCAAATCAAGTTAAATATCAAAAATAAACAAAAATGCCTGGGAATACAAATAATTTCTCAATAATAACCCTGAATGTCAATGGCCTAAACTCACCAATCAAAAGACACAGACTGGCAGTTTGGATTACAAAAAGAAAAAAAAAGATCCAATAATATGCTGCCTGTAAGAGACTCATCTCATAGGACAAGACAACCACAGACTGAAGGTGGAAAGGTTGGGAAAAATCATACCACTCACATGAACTGCGGAAGCAAGCAGGGGTTTCCATATTCATATCAAATAAAGTAGACTTCAAGCCAAAGTTAATCAAAAGGGATAAAGAAGGACATTTCATACTGCTTAAGAGAATAATTCATCAACAAGACATAACAATAATAAATATATATGCCCCAAACAATGAAGCATCTATGTTTATCAAACAAACTCTTCTCAAGTTAAAGAGTCAAACAGATCACAACACAATAATTCTGGGTGACTTTAATACACCTCTTTTGCAAATGAATAGATCTTTTAAATAAAAACTGGACAAAAAACCATATAATTCAATAATATAATCAATAACTTAGACTTAACTGACATATATAGAATATTTCATCCTTCATTGAGCGAAGACACTTTCTTCTAGCAGCATATGAATCCTTCTCTAAAATATATAATTTATTATGCCACAAAGCAACTCTTAGCAAATATAAAAAGTAGAGATACTACCATGAATTCTATCAGATCACAATGGAATGAAATTAGAAATCAATGATAAAATAAAAAATAAAAGCTAGTCCTACACCTGGAGACTAAATAATATGCTACTGAATGAACAATGGGTGGCAAAAGACATCAGGGAGGAGATTAAAAATTCTTGGAGGTGAATGAGAACACAGATATAATGTATCAAAATCTCTGTGACTCTATGAAGGCAGTATTAAGAGGAAAGTCATTGCATGGAGTTCATTCCTTAAAAGAAGAAAAAGTCAACAAATAAATGATTTAACATTACATCTCAAAACTCTAGAAAATGAAAAACAAATCAATACCCAAAGTAGTAGAAGACGGGAAATAATTAAAATCAGAGCTGAAATCAATGAAATTGAAAAAAGAAAATAATTGAAAAATTGACAAAAACAAAAAGTTGATTCTTTGAAAAAATAAATAAAATTGACAGACCCTTAGCCATGCTAACAAAGAGAAGGAGAGAGAAAACTCAAGTTACTAACATATGTGATAAAAAAGGTAATATCACAACAGAAACTATAGAAATACAGAAGATAATTAGACATTATTTTGAAATTTTGTACTCCAATAGAATAGAAAATATCTAAGGCATCGACAAATTTCTAGAATCATATAATTTGCCGAAATTGAATCTGGATGATATACACAATTTAAACAGATCAATTTCAAGGGATAAAATCAATGACACCATCACAAACCTACCAACTAAGAAAAGACCAGGACCAGAGGGATATACAGCCAAGTTCTACAAGATCTTCAAAGAGGAACTAATATCAATACTCATCTATTTATTTCAGGAAATAGAAAAAGAGGGAGCACTTCCAAACTCATTCTATGAGGCCAATATCACCCTGATTCAAAAACTAGGCAAAGACACATCAAAGAAAGAAAACTTCAGACTAATATCTCTAATGAATATAGATGCAAAAATTCTCAACAAAATTCTGGCAAATTGAAAACAAAAACATATCAAAAAGATAGTATACCATGATTAAGTGGGGTTTCTCCCAGGGATGCAAGGTTGGTTCAACATATGGAAATCAATAAATTTAATTAATCACACCAATAGACTTAAAGATAAGTACCATATAATCATCTCAATAGATGCAAAAAAAATTCTTTTGACAAAATACAGCATCCCTTCATGTTCAAAACACTAGAAAAACTAGAGGTAACAAGAACATATAAAAACATTGTAAAAGCTACCTATGCTAAGCCTCAGGCCAACATTAGAAATTTCTAGAACTAGTAAATGAATTTAGCAGAGTAACAGGATACAAAGTCAACACCCATAAATCAAAGACTTTTTTGTACATTAGTGACAAATCCTCTGAAAGAGAAATGAGGAAAACTACCCCATTTACAATAGCCTCAAAAAAAAAAAAACCCCAAAAAACAACAACAACAAAAAACCCTTGAGGATCAACTTAATGAAAGAGGTGAAAGACCTCTACAATTAAAGCCACAGAATGCTAAAGAAAGAAATTAAAGAAGACCTTAGAAGATGGAAAGTTCTGCCTTATTCCTGGATAGGCAGAATTAATATTGTCAAAATGACCATACTACCAAAAGCACTATACAGATTTAATGCAATTCTAATCAAAATACCAATGACATTCCTCATAGAAATAGAAAAAGCAGTCATGAAATTCATCTGGGAAAATAAGAGACCCAGAATAGCTAAAGCAATCCTTATCAAGAAGAGGGAAGCAGGTGGCATCACTATACCAGACCTTAAACTATACTACAGAGCAACAGTAGCAAAAAAGGGCATGGTATTGGCACCAAAATAGACTGGTAGACCAACGGTATGGAATAGAGGACACAGAGACTAACTCACATAATTACAGTTATATATGTTAGACAAAGGTGCGAAAAACAACAACTGGTGCTGGGAAAATGGGAAATCCATATGCAACAAAATGAAATTAAGCCCCTATCTTTCACTATGCACAAAACTCAACTCAAAGTGGATCAAGGACCTAGGAATTAAACCAGAGACAATGTGTCTATTAGAAGAAAAATTAGGCCCAAATCTTCATCATGCAGATTAGTACCCAGCTTCTTTAATAAGACTCCTATAGCACAAGAATTAATATCAAGAATCAATAAATTGGATGGATTCAACCTAAAATGCTTATTGTCAGCAAAAGAAACAATCAATGAGGTGAATAGAGAACCTACAGCTCAGGAGCAAATTTTTACCACTTGCACATCAGATAGAGTACCTATCTCTAGGGTATATAAAGAACTCAAAAAGCTAACCTCCCCAAATCAAATAATCCAATCAATAAATGTGCTAAGAAACTGGACAGTCACTTCTCAGAAGTGATGTACAATCAATCAACAAACATATGAAAAATGTTCAACATCTCTAGCAATTAGAGAAATGCAAATCAAAACTACTCTAAGATTTCATCTCACTCCAGTCAGAATGGCAGCTATTAAGAATACAAACAACAGTAAGTGTTGGCAAGGATGTGGGGAAAAAGCACACTCTTACATTGCTAGTGAGACTGCAAAATGGTGCATCCAATATGGAAACCAGTATGGAGATTCCTTGGAAAACTGGGAATGAAACCTTTTGACCCAGCTATCCCTCTCCTTGGTCTATACCCAAAGGATTTAAAATCAGCATACAATGGGGACACAGCCACATCAATGTTTATAGCAATATAATTCACAATAGCTAAACTATGGAACCAACCAGATCTCTCTCTCTCTCTCTCTCTCTCTCTTTCTCTGTATATATATATATATACAACATAGCTATTGTGAATATATATATACAGATGGAAAATTTTAAGGTAATTTGCACACAGCACTAACCAAAGAAGTGTTTTGACCCAGAAATTTTAAATAATTGTCTCTTTGGGAAATTATTGGTCAATAAGCATCATATCATTCTGTTTTTTAAAATATTTTTAATTGACTTACACTGATGTCAGAAAAATGTTGAACCATGGAGCAGAATGTGCTCGGCTCTTTCCCAGATTTGCAGCCTGCATGTGATTTCCCAGACTGACCCTTTTTTCTGTTTGCATTTTATCCTTCATGGTCCAGCCACTCTCAGTGTGCTGTTCCTCAACCCTTTCACAGCATTTTATGCTTCTACAGCTGTGCCCATCACTTGCCTCTGCCTACAGTGCCCTCCCTGCTTGTGTTTATTTTTTGAGTCCCTGTATTGTATCAGTTCTTGTGGGAAACATTTGCTTCACATATTTAGACAGAATTTGTTCCTTCCTCCCTTGTGCACTCAAGTTCTTGACCCCCAAATTGTGTTCCTTATATCAATATTATATTTATTACAAATTACAATACCTATATATTTATATACTGCCATAGTCTGGCTGGGCACAAAATCACGAGCCACTCACAGCCTTGTAGATTCAAACAGCAATTCTTTATTCCCGAACTCTCACCGGCACTCTGCACGCACGTTCTGGGGAGAATACACACCTCCACCGGGCTCTGCATCCCAAAATACTCTCTGAATCCTGTGAGCACTCAATGGGAACTCAAGGAGTGGGCGCCTGAGGCAGCAGGATACGCCCTATTCCCAGCAGGATCCACCTTAAACCTGGAACTGCCCTAAACCCGGATCGCCCTAAACCCGGATCCTCCCTAGTCCCTGAGCAAGGTCACCTTTCATGCAATGTCACTGCAAATGACCTGGGTCCAAGGCAAGCCCATTTCCACAATGGAGAGTCCTCCTTCTAAGCAACATTGGGTAGGCTGACAAGGAAATTGCCATGCATCATTCCTACTTGGCTATGGCTCTCAGCAATATACCTTTAATTAGATTAGTAAGGAATGAAATTGGAATCTTTGTTTAATTCATTTTTCACCTTCAGTGCCTTTGACCTTAGCACATAGTACTGGATTAATTATTCTCAAATATTTTTATGTGAAAATATGCAAATACATAGAAAATATGTAGCACATAAATCCTTCACCTACATTCAATAACTTTATATCTGCTTAAACTATATTATTAACTATAATGATATACTCCCTCATATATTTTATCATATGTAGATAGATACAATATATACTGCAAATTTATACACGGATATAACACATGAAGCATATGAAACAGAGTGAAATATATATATATATATATATATATACACATATATATAGATAGATATTGTATATATCTAGATATATGTTTTTGAATGGATATTATACATATCTAGATATCTATTTTTGATTGGATGCATTAACAAAGTTTTACAAATATCACATCAAATACCTATAAATATTTCAATCAGTGTTTATTAAAAGACTTTTTACCCACAAATCACAGTAAGAAAATTATACCAAACAAAATTAACACAGTTTCCCAATATTAACTAACACATGGTTCATAGTTAACATTTTCCCGAAATGACTTTTTTTTTAATACTAATTTATCACTAAATTTTTGATCAAATAAATGAATCTGGAAACCCAATATTGGCACATCTTGAGTGTTTTTTTAAGGAGAAGAGTATGAAATTCATATTTGATATTTGAAGTTCTGGTTTCTGAAATGTCAGATTAAAGATGATAGTTATGGAAGTTGGCATGAGGCATGTAGGATTTAGATTATAATTGAAAGAACTTAATTAAAGCAAAGCAATACAGCTACTCACTGCAGCAGAGGAAGAACCTTTGAAAGCAGCCCTATTAGGAGAGAATGGCATGAATCAATCTTGGTAGTTATGAAGATGTTTGCTGCTATTTTGAAGACATGAGGGCACTGGAAAGTCACTACTTATACACATTATCCAGCTAAGCCATTCTTGTTTAATGCTGTACCATAAAATTTCTAGGTTGTATATAAATTGTGGCAGCACATGCAAACTCTCAGGTCATTTTCTATCATTTGCTCACCTAAAATTGCTTACTGCAGTTCACATTCTAGATCATTGCCATCCACTGATGACTGGAGAAAAATTGCTAAGCTATCTATGCATAAAGTGCTGTGTAGCTTTTAAGAGAAGCTTTGGGCTTGTTCCCCAAATTTTCCATTGCAGCCCCCCCCCCCACCCATAGCCTTTGCTATCATCAGCAGATGCTCTTTGTGATTCTTCCTTTGTTATTTTTCCTACTGCTCTGATTCAAGGTGGAAATTGCCATCACATGGTAACCCTACTAGAGGAAAGTACCTCATTAGCAATGTTTTCCTCACTCAGATAGAATGAAAGGAAATCAGAACAATTGTATGAAAGATCTGTAGTTCATCTGCATGATTTAAATACTAAAACAGCTCAATGTAGAATCATAAACCTTTGGGACAATCACCATTATCTCATTTATAAAATGGAAGTAAAACCGTTGTATCTCAGTATCTCCCTGAATGATTACAAGGAAGAAATCAGATGAGGCTATCTGTAAGTGTGGTCAACTACAAATAGCTTCTAATATATGTCAATAAATATTATAAACTTATTTCTAGGAACTTAGAATCTTTTTATATCTGATTTTTTAGGAGGGATGAACAGGAAAGTCTAGATTGTTGCCTTTAAAAATATTTACACAAATCACTCTAAACAGCGTCATCAATTTTATTTTGGAAGCCATTTAAACAGGTGATGATACTTCTTCATGACATTTCCTGAATCATGGGCTGTGAGTATTCTGAAGCAGCAGAAAAGAGTTTTGTTTTATTTTTTTTTTTAGCTGTGGGGAGTATTGTACTCAAAGCAAATCCATCTATTTCAAATCAAAGCACAGATTTGAAACCTTTGGGATAGAGGGACTATAGCACTAGTTTTATTTTTAGTCTGTTTGTCCAAACCTCTAGTGAGAGGAGCCCACAGGGAGCATTTTCATTCTGCTTTTACAGAATGAAGACCCATTTATTCATTCCTCAATGAGGATGGGCTACTCATTCCTTTCAGTCTAGGAACAGCCTGGGTTTCAGGAGGAAACCATTACATAACATTCTTAACCTCAAATCTGAATAAAACCCAGTCTTACTGATTCAACACATTTGAATCAGCTGCCTATGTGAAGACAGTCAGGGTAGTGCTGTGGGAGGCTTTAAAGATAGATAAAAAAAATAAGAGGAGAAAATACAGGTCCCTCCTCAAAAGGTAAGATAGGAAGGATTAGATAAACAAATAGATATAAAATATGAAGTATTGTTAAGAGCTGTATATCTAAAGGGGGATTGAAACCAATTCCTTTCAAAGAGATATTTCTATAGTTTCGGTTTACTATGTTGCAAAATCCTTTGCAACTAGTCCAAATCCTCTGCTTACTGCCCTTCCAATGTCGAGTCTCTTGAAGGATCATGCTATGTGGAGAACATCTGATTCTTTGCTCCTTCACTGAACACACTAATGATTTGTGCTAGTTGGAGAGAGAGAGAAAGTAGAGGCATATGGAAGAGTGAATTTAGAGCAAGATTGACTCCTTGGGATGGGAGCAGCTGGGAGGGAAGTGGTAATTTGTGTAGGCAGCGATATTTATTGAGTGCCACTTTATGCCAGACACTGAGCTGCCTCATCTTAGTAGGGGAAGAAATAAATTCATGTTTACACAGTACTGTATTTCCAGCACTTCATTTCAATATAGTATATAGCTGGCAGTATTATTTAGATTTTAGACATGAGGAACACAGAGACTTATAGAGGAAAGAGAACCTGATTGACATGTCACAGCGAAAAGTTGCAAGGATTATTTTTGAATCAAGTCTCTTGGATTCCAGAACTTCTGTCATTCTTCTTGCCAGGCACCTGAGACAATTGTAATATAGTGGAGGACCTGGGCTTCCAGAGGCTTGGGAAGCCTACCAGCTAGAAAGTCCAGAGCTAAAGTTCAGAAAACTCTACTAAGCAAACAAAGAGAATTAATGGCCCCCTAGAATCAGAACTGTGTACGTATAAACTGTATTTTGAATGGTATAGTTTTTGTGGTAGATAGAACAGAAATCTAAATGTTAGTGTACAATGTCAAGATTAATTATAGGCATTAAAAGGCTAAAATATGAAAACCCTTTAAGCTTGAGGTGTTTTATAAGCTCAGGGCTATGGTAAATGCCTTCCCCAGGATCCTTGCATCAGCCTCACGCTGCATTGGGATTCAGAAACCCTTCTTGTGAGCCTTGGGTTTGTTACTGTCACCACATCTACGTTCTATTCTGTTCAGTGAAATAAATAGGTTAACCTAGACCAGTGGGGTTTTTTTTTTAAGTTGCATATTGTAAATCAATTACTTGACCAAATGAAGTAGAAAATAGAAAAGTGCATTTCTCTGAGAGCAAACTTTCATTTTAATGTCTTATTTGTATGGTATTTTGTTGAGATGTCACTCAACATGTATTTCTAACTGAGGAGGACAAGCAAATAATTTTAAAACTCTGCTTCATGTCTTCGTCAAAATTGCTGCTGGCTTCTTGTTTTATCTTCTAAAAATCCATGACTTCCCTTTCAGACCCTGTTTTCCTTATGCCTTTTATGCTATTGGCTGCCTTGTTAACATGGCTTTTTCTTTAATATCACCATCCTGCCTTGCTTTCATCTCTGAATTCTCCACTTTCCTGCCTCCTTCCTGCACTCTTCTTGCCCCTACCTCTGGAGCAGCCTGTGAACACAGTACTTTGTTCTTAGTTGTCTTCCACTGAAACACTGTTGAAAAGAAACTCCTATTGAAAAATTGAATTATTAACTATTTTCCTCTCCATTATCTGCTAGCCCACAGCCTCCAAACTTCTCTCTCCTCTCAGATGTGTCAAAGTCTCCACAAAGTTAAATTTCAACTGAAATATATTTTTCTTCCTTTGCAGTTTCAATTTGAAAGTTATAACTTACAGATGCTTTTTTTCTTTTTTTAACTGATAAGACTTACTTGAGTGGCTCTTTGTTTTGCAAATATAAGGCAAATAGACACCTGGTGAGAAAGTATAAGTGACCTTACAATTTGCTTGCTTGCTTTTTTGTACTTGAAGCCTTAGCATTCTCAAAGTGTAGTCTCTGAACTAGTGCTATCAGCATTCCTTGGGTACTTGTTAGCATTGCAGATTCTGAGATTCCCACCCAGAGTTTTTGGTGGTGCAGCCAAGCAAATGATTTTTTTTTTTAATAATTACTCCAGATATTTCTAATAAATAAATGTTCCTGGCATAAGGGCAGGGGTCCTGGTTTCAGGTTCTTGGTATCCTGAGTGAAGAAATGAGAGAGATGAGAGTGGTTGGCAGGCTAGGCAGAGGTTTACTGAAAGCAAAAGAAAACACTCTTTGAGAGAGAGAGCAGAATGGCCAAGCTGTGAAGTAGCTCAGGCCGCATCCTACACAGTGGGGCTTGCTTTATTAAGCTGTGCTAGTTCCCACATCCTCCCTACCCCAAGGTAGATTTAGGGTTGATTCAACCTTGGTTGACAATTGAATTTTGCATAATTTATTTTCAATGACTGCCCATGCTTAAGTTTCTTTCTTCTGTAAAATGCACAAAGAGGGAACAAACATAATGCTATATTTTAACTAGCAACAAGTTTATTTAGGTCATTTCCCTGGGCTGATGTACATGCCCAAGACTGGGGACTTTTCCTTCATGGTCTTGAATTCACCTTGTCATCTGGCTTTAACTTCAAAAAGTTGACCCTCACAGGAAGGAGCTTCAGGTGGTGTGCTGGGTGAGGCTGAGGGACCTAGGTGAAGCAAAGGATTGTAGCCTTTCCCCAAGGCCTACCTCCCATTTAACACAGTACTAAGTTTTTTTAAAACCACTGTTTCATACCCCTTGATTCATAGAAACAGTAGCTAACCCAATTTGTACAAGGAACCTAGCCCTGGCCACATGGGAAAGAAATTCTGATTCCCCACCCTCACCACTGAGATCCTAAATTATAGAAGCATGATCCCAGTAGCCATTGGCTCGCAAACTAAAATTACCTGGAAAAACATTTGGACTTGTGTGTGTGTGTGTGTGTGTGTGTGTGTGTGTGTGTGTATGTGTGTATGTGTGTGTGTGTGTGGGGGGGTTAATGGGAATTGAATTCAGAGCCTCACATAAAGCAGGCTTCACTCTCCCACTGAGCCACACCCTCAGCTCTGGACTGATGTCTTATGCTCAGCACAATATTTTAAGAATCAGCTTTATTGATATATAATTCATGGACCATGAAATTGATCCTTTAAAGTGTACAATTAAGAGTTCTTATGTATTCACAGAATTGTGCCACCATCACTACTGCCCAAAAGGGTTATTAACGGAGCATATTTGAAGTATGTGACTGATGCTACAAAATTGTTCATGTGAGACTTCTTGGCCCTTCAGGGGATTTGGAAACCTAACTGTGCATGTGCACTTGAATGAGATGCACACTGAAGACAGAGCATGGGGGAGAAATCGGTGTGGGTGCTGTGGGGTTGGCATATGACCACCTTACAGCAGAGGTAGTCAGTGTGTTCCAGGAAACTGCTTAGATCAATCTTCTACAGAAATACCATGTAGTATCAGGAAGAAGAGGGTTGATTATATCTGCTTGCCGAAGGCAGGTCTAATTTATATGTATAATCCTGGCTTAATTATTGATAGTGTGTTGCTTCACTCCCCAGGTTTCTAGTTAAATGACAAATCATATGACCCCCTTAGTTAGATTCCCTAGTTCTCTCTCTTGCAGATCTTTTCTTTCTGGTGTCCTGCCCAGCAGGCTGTAAACTGCTCATTAACCCAAAATTCTATTTTCTGTTGTCTAAGCTCAGTGAGATCACAATTATGCACTGTGGACGCACTGAGCCCATACAGAATGGCTGGAGTCATGGTGCAATTTGAGGTTCAACTCCTTTGATCTTTTTCTCATGAATCATAACCTTTTGTTGCCTATTGTCTAACAGCTAAAAGAATTATGTCAGATATAATGTGTAGGTCACCTTTCTATCACTAAAACAGATACATAAGATAACCAGCTTATAAAAAGAAATGGTTTATTTGGCTCACATTCTTGTAGGTTCCAGATCCTGATTGGTTGACCTCATTGGTTTTGTGCCTACGGCAAGGCAGTATATCATGGTAGTGTGCATGTGGCAGTGCAAAACCCCTCACCCCATGGGAAGGGGTTGGGATCCTCCTATTTGCTTTAAGGGCATGCCCCAATGACTTTACACCAGTCTACACCTGTTAAAGCTTCCTCTACCTTGAAAGAGTGCTACTCTGGGAAACAACCCTTCAACACGTGGGGAACATTTAAAATCTAAATGATAGTAGTGTTGTTCATATCATATAGGAAGGGCTAGTCTGCTAACAGTTGAATCATGATATTGCGTCTGAAATTTCTAAATTTCATTACATATAACAGCATTTCATTCTTTTTCTTTATTACTTAGAATTACTTGTTTGGCTAATAAACAACAATGTATTTATTTTATGTGTGTGGATATTTTGATTGTTCTAGTTTTTGACTATTATGAATTGTGGATATTATTTGGTAGACAAATGCACTTATTTTCAATGCACATATATTCTGAGTGGAATTTTTGAGATATACATCATGCTTATATACTTTTTTAGATATCAACACAGTTTCCTGAAGCATTATTATTTTTATTTATTTATTTATTTATTTATTTATTTATTTATTTATTTAATTATTTTAACATGAGCTCTCTTATTATTATTATTTTTTGCATTACAATTCTTAATACACCTTTATACCACAATTTATCATATCTCTGCATACAAGATATGTTGACACCAAATTCACATCTTTATACATGTATATTGTACAATGATGGATAGCATTATTTTATATTTTAACACCAATGCATGAGCATTTCAGGTTTGATGTTCCCATTAATAATTGATATTTTCAGTTCTTTTAATTTTAGTCACATTGGAGAGAGTGTTGAAAGGCCACAGTTCCTTTTTCCTCTTTTGGTACTAAGGATCAAACCCAGGGGCACCCTACCACTGAGTTATATTCCCAGTTTCTCTCTCTCTCTCTCTCTCTCTCTCTCTCTCTCTCTATATATATATATATATATATATATATATATATATATATATATATATATAAATTTTTTTTTTAAATTTTGAGACAGGGTCTCACTAGTTGCTAAGACTGTCCTTGAGCTTACACTCCTCCGGCCTTAACTTCCCAACCTGCTGGGAATACAGGTATGAGCCATCATGCCTGGCTCTGAAACTTCACAATTCTTGATGTTGAATACTTTTAAAAAAATTTATTTCACACTCAATCTTCTTAAACCAAAATAAAATATAAATCTCTAAAATTTATACATTACATCAATAAATTTACATCCTATTTCATAACCAATCATAAATTTAAATGAGATTAAAATGAAAAGTAATATTGTATATGTTTAACTAATGATAGCATTATACTACACTATTTCTAAAATATCTTGTAATTTTTAAGCCGTTTAGCTTTAACCAATTCATTTTACATTGAAATTTCAATTCTTGCATGATATTTTTTGAAAATTCTTAATCTTTCTAGACATTAAATTGTCATATCTTAAAATACTGCATCTACTAAATTCATCACATAAGGAACAAATTCCACTGATTGGTGTTTTGTCTATTATCTGTCTTGTCCATGGCCCTCGGTTGGCACACTATATACACTGGTGAGCAAGGCATGGTGCATTTCTTTTAATAATGTATTCTCAAAGCAACCATTAGGTGAAAACACCAATGATTACAAAAAAGCATCCCCCAAGTGTTTTTCCAGAGGATACCTTGCTTAAGATAAAATTTGTGAGTTTGTGTGTTGGTAGGTGGGGTGGGGAGAAGAAAACATTTTAAAACACACTAAACAGTTCTATGGTCAAATAACTTGAGAAACCAATGCTATATAGTAACATAGAATGCACGTTAAATATAAATATCAACTAATATGGGTTTCAGAAAAAGGAGAGTACATATTTATTGTAAGGGATAAGATCAGCTTCTTCAACTAATATTGTCATTTCACATAAAATGACTGAAATCATCAAAATTCATCTACTACTGGAGTCTTAGCATAGGGTTCAGAAGCCCACCTACCTATTGTTGGACATCTCTGGTGGTAATTGGGGTCTTGGTGTTCCTTTTTTATTATTAATTTTTAAAATTTATATATGACAGTGGAATGAATTACAATTCTTATTACACATATAGAGCACAATTTTTCATATCTCTGGTTGTATATATTGGCTGCACCAATTTGCAGCCCCACCAGCACTTGGTGTTCCTTGATAAGTTTTTGCATCTACACTGTATATTAAGATTGTCTACTTAGTTTTGTTTCTTTCAGATATTATTGATCTGTTATTTTATTTATCTCTCTGTTGGAAAAAATCTAACCTTTTTATTATTGTTTTAGGTTAAAGTAAAATAATATTGTTAGAAGAACATAGAATTATTCTTATTCTATTTATAATGTTTGCTATATTTAATCATTACACAGTATTGGAAAAGTCTCCAATCTAACTACGTCCTTGCCTTGATTTCCCTAGTTCCCAGTGGTTGATAATATTTATAAAATTTCAAAAATTGTTACTATTTATTTAAAAGAGTTTCAATAAGCAAAATTAATTTTATTATTATTATTATTATTATTATTATTGTGACATCTATCTAAATTTATTGGAGGCTTGAATTACCAGTCTTTTCCCAAGTTCATTTCTAAAGTAGTTAGAACATTTAAGATGGGTTACTCACATACAAAGACAGGGCTGATTAAACAACACAACCAGAGAGAGGTTACAGCAACTATGAACAACTTTCACAGAGTTAACAGCAGCAGCATGAATGCCAGACTGCAAAACTTCCTAAAATAGTCTAGAGCTGTCTGTAAAGAAAGAATAACAAATTACTAAGATGTCCATTAAGACAGATACACAAAGTCTGTCAGCTTTGGTAAGAACACCAAGCCTTATGATCAGGTAATGCTTTTGTGCACATGCTCAGTCACAATACCATTAGACCCATTTGAGTAGTTACATGAAGCTCTACATCCAGGCCTGACCCAAAGAGGGGATGGTAACATTCAGGGTCTAAAGGCACCTGTTAACCAATAATGGGAATGGGTACAATTGCAAAGTATCTCCCACAGAAAGGAGGCTCCTTGGCTACTACCCATAAAGTCAGAATTCAGCAGATGAAACTAAAGACCAACGGATACCTTAATGACATTGGGCAGCTCTTCAATAAAGAGAGCAGAGAGGCTGTTCAAAAGAGGCATATCCATATCAAAAAGATATACAAACACTGCCTTAAGAACCCTAAAGAGCACAGTGGTCACTGGGGATGGAAAGAAAAAAAAGAAAATCCTTGAAAGAGGACAGAAGACAGTCACAAGACCACAAGGTATTCAACAGAGGTCAGTCAGCAGTATTCTGTCAGAGTTAAGATGTGTAAGATTTGTAAACACTATGTGTAAAATAAGTTTAACAGAATGAAAAGTCAAAAAAATAATAATAAAAATTGGGCTGGGGCTATAGCTCAGTGATAGAGTGCTTGCCTAGTATATGCAAAGCCTTGGATTCTATCCCCAACACCCAACATGGGAAGCAGAGTAGCTAATAGGTACAGAAAAGAAAGGATTTACATTTTCAATTCATCCTTCCAACAGGATTTTTCTCCTATTCTATCCTACTTAGAATGTCTTGGATTACCAACTTTAAAATACTGACAGGTATTTTCAGAGATTCAAATTTAAAAAGAGAGATTGTAAAAAGTGACATATATCCATTCACAAGTCATCAACAATAATTAACACTGGTATATAGCCTGGTAAAGAACCTGTTCCTTACAGTAGATTAAAAGATTGACTTCTTTTGGGTACCAGAAGTAGACTTCACTTCTATACAGGTGGGTGTTTTATTGAGCCTGTGTATTTTAGCTTCATGTTGACTTTCAGGAGGCAGCCACCTTCAATTTAAATACAAAAAAAAATCACCTTAACACTGCTTAGACACAATACACAGATAGGCACACAAAATCAGGAGTGTCTACATAACAAAAAAAAAAAAATTCAAGTCAGCAGTAGGTATTTCCAAAAGGTGACAAGTTCTTTAAATAAAAATCCTCTGAAAAATAAATTCAAAATATATGAAGCAAAAAACAGCAGAAAAAAATGAGACGCTGCTCTGATTAGGACATTGCATAGGGACTTTCATTGCTGATGGGATGAGACAAATCGACTGTACAAGTCAGGAAGACGCTGGAACCCATGGTGGCTTGGTTTGTTCCTGTCAACCCACTGATTCAGACTGTATCTTTGCAGAGGTTTCTGTCCGAATAGGGCGTAATTTCACATGGTGAGATCCAAAGGATGCTGCCAATTCATCAAAGCATACAGCTCCTCCAAGGTACCTTGGTTAGAGTCCCCTGGATCTTCTATATGGTCAAAGACACTCCTGAGTTAAATTTGCTCCTGCTGTTCTAGATCTGATTGGGAAACTGTCAAAACGTTAGTCCTGGTTTTGGTTTGTAGAACCGAAATGACCTTGCCTAGTCTTCTCTCAAGGACTTTCATTTCCACAGAATCCTTGTCAAGAACATTTCTGTTTGATGTACTGGATCCTCATTTCACAACTTGATTTATGTGATCCACCATTTTTCCAGGATGACCCCATATTTGGAGTCTCTAAATGTTCTGAGAGCTTTCTTCCAAAGAAGAGTGCTCATCTGATGGGTCATCATCCTTCAAAAGCTTATGAATGTCTTCCTCCGTGTAATTGAAATTGTCATCATTATCTTCTCCATCAGACAGCTACAGCAAAGAATCATCCAATTTATCCTCATCCAAGGAACCCCAAGAAAATGGGGCATTGTCTTTAGGCAACAAAGAGGTACCAGAAGACTGTTCTGAGGGTACTAGTGAGCATGTCATAGCTCTGAAAGCCGGGCCAAAGCCTGGATGAACGACTGTGCCTCACTCTGCCACCTGAGCCATTTTATCACCCCCCCACACCTCCTGTATTATTATAAAGGTGATATTTTCAATCTTTGTCAGACAAATAGAATAGACATGGTTAGTTCCCTAGAAAGATTTTACAGGGCTACAGATTTTCTAGGAAATATGAATGGCTGTGATATTCTAGGGGATCTCTTTATTAAAGGGTTTTTTTTTTCTTTTCACTTCTATTTAATTTATACAACCACTCCTTTAAAAAACTACCTGCCAAGTGAATAGTGGATATTCACCACATTACTGTAGAAGTTGGTTAAACAACTTTCATTTTGGAGCATGGTTATCATTGTATGATTTAGCCATTTAAAATTTTATAATGCTTCAATATATTGTATGCTTTAAACATCTAATTATTTTGAACCCTAATACAATTTTGTTATTGGTTGGACAGGAATATTTATTTCTGTGTATTAAAGGGGGAGGTGAATCAAGCACTGGTAACTCACTTGCCAGTGTGAAAGTGAAGGCCATCACCTTGGCACCTGGCCCCTATTTTTACTAGATAGTAGACCAGATAACGTGCTGCTTTTATTTATTTATTTATTTGTTTTCACGAACATTTAGCATTAATGTTTAAGTAAATGGATTTTGTTTTTTCCAAAATGAGGTTTAATTATTTTTTAGAAACTCAATTTGAGTATGGTGAGACCCTGGGATCGATCATTACTTCCAAAGTACTTCCAAACCAAACCAAACCAAACAAACAAACAAACAAACAAAAAAATGAAAAGAGAAACAAACAAAACAAAACAAAACAGAATTTGGTAAGAAATAATTTTTAGTTAAAATGATTTTAATTTAAAGCCTATTGAATATTAATTATAGCAAAGTTGTTTTCCCAATGGATACGTTTTTGCAGTTAATTCAAAAACTCAGCATACTAAAATTGTATTTATTTTCTAGCCTGCTTTTATTTAATCAGTTGTATGGTTCTCATTCTTAAAAAAAAAAAATCTTGCTTCTTACTGTTAAAATTTCAGGACGATTATTTTTGAAATAAATGAAAATAGACTGATTTCTTAAATCATGCATGAACAACAATCTCCTTATTTAATCCCACCTTCTTGTACTTGGGTTAGTGAGGTGATTGTAGCAATGTCCTTATCTAAAATTTCAAGATGTTTTTTTGTTGCATGTAGAGATTCCAATCTGAAAGAAGCTTATTTATGTGTGGCTTCCCTTTTTTTTTTTTTCAATTCTCACCTGTGCTTCATATTTAGCTCTTTACTCTCAGATTCCTTTCTTTCTCATCCCTTTCTTTTCATTTTATCCTTTGTCTTTCTTAACTGTTTTCTGGTTGGTATCCCTGTTCAGCTATTCAAAGCATGTTAGTCATTTTCTCTGAATCCTTCTCCTACTTATTTTTTTAGACATTTTTTATACTCCGTTTTCTATACATTTTTTTATACACCATTTTTTCAGTAATCATTTACGTCATTAGATCTTGTTAGATCTTGTGTGGTTAGCAACGAGGTCATATTAACAGGAAATCTCAGAATTCCTATTACAGGAATTCACCTACGGTTTTTCAGCTCCTGCCTTCATGGCTATGATATCTGGATCTCATCAAAATACTTTTCTTTGTCATGTACTTTAAGGAGTTCTCAGTCATCATTCTCACATTTATTTGTGCTTTATCACCTTGATTTTCATGCTCAAGCTAAGTGGTGATGGCTGGACTTCTGGCCTACAGAAATGCTAAGAAGTCGATTACATGTCAGTTTCTCAAAGTAGCCCAAACTACTACAATCACACATTTATTTTCAATTGTTCACAAGACACATTTATATATATTTCCATATATGGGTGTCTTGAAGCCATCTCACATATACCTTATCTCAAATGAAAACATTTTCCATTCCTGAAAGTTTCGTCCCTTCATATTATATTTAGTATCCTGTCATAACCAAACATCAGTCCTCTCCATTTACTTCATTTCTTCTCAACCAATAAGTCACCAATGTTAAAAATCTAGAAAAATTCCTTGAAATTAATGCAGATCTTTTATTTTCTTGCTGAAATAATTGAAAGCCTTTCCTTCATCTGATTTTGTTTTTTTAAGGATTTTATTAGTGCATTGTAGATCTAATTTTTTGAACTCTAACCAGGGTATCAATCAGATTTTCAAGAATTAGGTTTCTGGAAAACATAACCAATCAAATCTTTTCTTCTGACCACCCACCCAAACAACAGAAAACAAACAAAACAAATAACCAAATCTGATTATTCTTTTGGTGTTCCTTTCTCATTGCCAAAATGATTAAATTCAAAGATCTTAGATAGACAAATAACTACAAACTTAGATGAAATATTTTGAAAAAAAGAATCCTATTCTAATATCTCTCCATTCCAATTGTATTTCTACCTTGACAAATTATTTAGCATTTGTCACCTTCTCTTCCCTTTTCTGCCTGGACATTACCCATTATTTTGACTTCTTTCTTCTTTTTTTATTTTTCACAAATTTTTTTTCAAAGGCTCAGAATAACACTGATAATATTCTTGACTTAGTGAAGTTTATATTCCTATGGGGAAATCAGACAACACTGAAGTAAATATAAATAGACATTCAATATCAAAGCACATTTTAAGAAGAAAATAAATGATACAGAGTGAGAGGGGTGCTATTTCTGGAAGGATAATAGAAGCATATTCCTCCCCCCCGGCCCCCACAATAGGAGACAAATAAGAAACCTTGATGCTGAGTTGGGGTCAGCCATGGGAGAACCTGGGCCAAGAGATCTCTAGGCAGGGAAAGAGCTGTGGCTATGGTAAAGACAGAAATAAGGTAGAGCCTAGAATGCTTGAGAAGACCCCAGGAGGGAATGAGAAGAAAAATGTGGGCTGCAGAGGTAATGGTAGGGAGTTAGGTTATATTTTAAGTTTGATACCAAACCAGAGAAGTTATATGATTGATTAATGGTTTTAAAATTACTGTGGCAACTTAATAGAAATAAAACCTAGGGAGCACATGACTAGAAACAGGTAGAAGAGTTGGACCAAGGAAGATAGGTTGGTGACTTTTCCTGGGCAATGGATCCACATAGGCATCTTCTCATTCAGAACACCATTCTGAAGCAGTACCCACAGAGAACACTGATGGCTTGTATCTGAGATGAGAGGTGGGAAGAATGCTGATGAACTCATGTAGATGTGAGGAACACAGAAGAAATAATGACGACTCTTCTTATTATTTTTGTCTGAGGAACTGAAAGAAAGAAGCCATCATTACTTGCGGTGGAGAAAAACAAAGTAGAAGAGAAAATTGGACACGGAAAGTGCTGCAGTCTGGCTGGGCAAAATAACCAGGGGGGTGACAAGCAACTTGTGAAGGTTGATCCACTGGGGTGCCTCCTTCCCTTAGCAATTTACTTAACACCCCTTCCATATTTTTGTAACAAAGACAATACAACACACCAAGACAAAACAAGGCACAAACATACTGTATCAATCCTCTTGAAATGACCATCCTTCCTCTTGTCCTATCTACTTCTAGGGACGAGCAGCTTTGCTCCTGTCCTATCTATTTCTAGGGACAGGCAGCCTTCCTTGTCACTTATCCCGAGCGTCCCAGGGCTCCCCATACGGGGCCACCATCTGCTGCAGTCCGGCTGGGTTAAATAACTGAGAGGTGACAAGCAACTTGAAGGTTGAATCGGGAACTACTTTATTGCGACTGAACTCAGCAGGAACTGAGTGAGAACTCAAAGTAGCGGGCACCCGAGATAGCAGGAGCCGCCTCTCTGCTGGACCGTAGAGGTACATATACCCAACTAACTACACACAGCTTAACTTAATTGGTATCATCTAGACACAGCAGTCAGTCATTAAGGAATCCTCATCATCTTAGTGGCTTGCTGGCGTTGGCTCAGAAACCACTCCTCCTAGCATACTGCCAGGTGCCATCTTAACTTGGTTGTGGCCCCCATCAGGAAAGAATCAAATGTCTTGTGGAAGAAAAGTCCTGTTGACTCTATTAAGTTCTAGACAGTGAGTAATGACACTTTCAAGCAGTGATCTCAGATAGAGTTAGGTCAACTATGTGTTTTTCAGCAGCCCTATGCTATAGCTTAGAACTGAATATTTTTCTTCAGAACCCATTTCAAATATCATCTCCGTAGGGAAGTCTTTTAAAGTTTAGAGTTTATCTGTAATAGTACAATCTTCTTAAATATAACTCAATTAAAATATTGCAATTATTTTTTGTGCAACAGTGCTCTAAATGGAAGTAGGGCTCCTTGAAGCCAAGGATTACATTGTGGCCATGTTTTGTATATTCTAGAAATATTAGTAAGTTTATAGTTTGCTCAGATATTATTCTAGTAAGAGATGGCTGTGAGCAAGTTTATACTGTCTTCATTATCTTTATCAGTTAGAGAAACATCTCTGCATATGTGTGCTTTCTACAGGACTTGGCACATAATTTTTAAATAAAATGTTTGTGAAATAAATGAAATGTCCCTATCAAACAATGTTTCATTAGTGGCTATTTATATTTACAAAAGTATCAAACAATTGTCTTCTATTATTAATATCTTACATTAGAATGGTATGTTTGTCAAGTAATTGATGAACTCATATAGACAGCTTACTATTTACTGTAGTCATGTGTAAAACTGCTGTAGACATTTGTATATAGATTTTTGTTTTGATATAAGAATGAAAGTCATTTGGGCAAATACTTTCCAGTTGTTAAATCCTATAGTAAAATTACATATAATTTTACCAGAAACTGCCAAATTGTCTTCCAAAGTGACTGTAATCAGTTTGCTTTCCCTCCCAGAATGGACCAGAGTCACTGTTGCTCTATCTATGTCCTTGCTAGAAATTAGCATTGTCAGGTTTGGATTTTGGCTATTTTAACAGATATGTGATCATACCTCATTTTAATTGGATTTCCTTAATGAGAAATCATGTTGAGCACATTTTATATGCTCATTTGCTGTCTGTGTATCTTTGGTGAGAGATCTATTAAGGTCCTTTGCCAGTTTTTTAATTGGGTTGTTTGTTCTCTTATTGTTGAATTTTAACAGTTCTTTGGATATTTTGTGCAGTAGCTCTTCATCAGCTATGTCTTTTGCAAATATTTCCCCCAGTTTGTAATGTCACCTTTCATTCTCTTAATAATAGTTTTTGCAGAGCAGAAGCTTTTGGTTTTTAATAAAATCCAATTTATCTGTTTTTTCATGAATTATACTTTTAGTGATATACCTAAACTCATCACCAAACCCAACTTTCCATAGATTTCCTCTTGAATTTTCTCCTAGAAGTTTTATAATTTTGGGTTTTCCATTAGGTTTGTGATCTTTTCAGATTTATGTTGTGTGTGAGTGTATAAGGTATAGGTCTTTGTTATTTATTTATTTTTGCACATGGCCATTCAGTTGTTTCATTTATCAAAAAAAAAATACAGTTGATTCACTGAAATTCCTTAGCATCTTTGTAAAACTCAGTTCACGATAGTTGTGGAGACTGATTTCTGGGCTCTTTTCTGTTCCATTGATTTAGTGTCTTTCTTGGGAGTTGCTGGTGAGAGTTCCTGGTAAGTGCACATTGAATTAGTTTCATTTGGGTTCTGTATGTTTTTCCCTAGAAATGAGTCCATTATTTCAGTCAGTGGGACTTTTTCTCGCTAAATACCACTCGATTTCTCCTGACTTCCTTTTCTTGGTTAATCTTATAGGTGTATCAATAGCTATTTGGACTTTTGTGGGCCATTCATCTTCATTTCCTTTTTAGATTTTGATTTTAGGGAAACAGAGATTGAACCAGAAGCATTCTACCTCTAAGCCATAATGCCAGCCTTTTTTATTTTGGGAAATATTCTCACTAAGTTTTTGAGGCTGACCTTAAACTTGTAATCTTCCAGTTTCAGCATTTCTGAGTCACTAGTATTATAGCCATGCACCATTACACCCATTCTTCCCTCTCTTTCCATTTGACCTTATTTTATTTAACTTCACTTGTACTCTGGAATCAGCTATCACTTATACTCCAACTCTGAGCTCTACCTATTTCATTAGTTTCATTTCCAACCCTACAGAAATTCATTTTGACAGAGATAACTTTGACTCCCCATGTAAAAAATCAATCTCACAATTTTTCCTCAAAACCCACTTCTTTACTTGCTTTTCCCATTTAGTTCATGGTATCAAAATCCAAAATATTGTCGTTAAGTGGCAATCTTGGCATTTTGATTTCATTCCTAATTGTTTCATAAGACCATCTTGACATGACTTGGCTTTTCTTTCTCCTTTCTACTCTATCTCAGATGTCTCGTCATTATCCTAGCTCCAGGCAATCTGTTTATCTTCTTTTCTGTGCCACATCAATCTTTAGATCCCAGAGGAAGGCATGGCACTAAAGCAGAGTGGGCCATGTTATTCATGTCTCCTCACTTTTCTGTATGGCATCCTTCCCTATAGAATTATCCTGGAGAATTAAAAATTATCTTTAAGGTCATATGAACTTCTTATGATTGTATAGGGAAGAATTTCACAGCATTATTTATTTATTTATTGGTTAAACTATGAGACTTTAAAGACTAGCTATTATATTTTGTCCATTTGTGACCTGAGGCAAGCAGTGAGTCAGGGAGTGGTGGTATTTAACAGAACACATTTAATAAATGTTTATAAATGAATAAAGGAACAAAATGCAAATAAACAAGCAAAAACACTCATTCTTCTTGGCAAGAGAATCACTTAGCACAGTTCTAAAATTTATTTTTTGTTATATTCTTTTTTATTTTTTCTCTTTTCATTGTGATGGCAGATGATTTTTATGATATATATCCTTATTTTTGATGTACCCAGGTATAGTATACCTTGACTTTGTGAGTTAAAAGGTTAAAGGTAATTTTTATAATTGTTTTATAATAAGAGTACCATTTCAGAGTCTTAATTAATTACAAACTTGTTGACAAAATGGATAGAGAACCCAGTGCTGCTGGTTTTTCTTTTATTTTTTTCTAAATAATATACAAGTATATTTATATTGTATAACATGTAAGTATTGTGTGAGTATGTAAATAAAATTTAGGAATTTTTTCTTGTTATAATATTCACTGAAGTTGAGCACAGAAATAAATCTAATTGATAAACCCAGTGGGCACAATGTCTGACATATCCGGATGATAGTAAAATATTGCATCTCAATCAGTAACCATAGGCATTCTGCTCTGTTGTATCATAAATTCATGCAATTGAATGAACTTGGTGTGAACAAGGACTGAATGGCTTTCCTCTTTATACCTGTGCATGTACCCAGAATTAACAGCTTTTGGGCACATTTTCAATTTTAAAAAGTTGGATATCATTAATTTACTTCTACAACTCTATAGGTAATGTGAACTGCCTTTTAAAAAAATTAAGTGGGTTGGCAAAATTTTGTAATTATTCTCATACTTCTATGCTCTTAATAATAAGTGAATACATTGATGGCTTTTCTGGGGACTGAAATGTAGGTGGAATTTTCCATTTTCTATGGGTCTGTATGAAATAATAGTTTTGGATATTAGCATTTGAATATGTACTTAAAATGCTACACAGTGCTATTCCCTCTTTGGAATATGTTCTGACTCATTTTGCCAGGTTACTGATTCCAAACTCAAAAGTTGAAATTGAGCATTATGGTGCGCATGAAGGCATTTAGAAAATTTAAAGACATACATGTTTAAAAAGGCAGTGTACAGAATGTTGGTCTAATTTTTGAATATTTAGCTATATGTATATAGCTTTGAATATATATATGTAAAATGATAAAAATTGTTGGGAGGGTTAGAGTTTTAAAAGAATTTTTTTCCTTTGGCATCTGATGTAAGACAATTGGTATTCTCAGCGCAATTCATCATTTTTTTTTTTTTAGAGAGAGAGAGAGAATTTTTTAATATTTATTTTTTAGTTTTCGGTGGACACAACGTCTTTATTTATTTATTTTTTTATGTGGTGCTGAGGATCGAACCCAGCATCCTGTGCATGCCAGGCAGGTGCGTTACCACTTGAGCCACATCCCCAGCCCCAACAATTCATCATTTTTGATTAGAACTTTAGAAAACTGCAATGTTGATTGGTGCTATATAATATTTATATGGTAAAGAGATTAAAATAAGCTATTTTCACTGAAATACACACAAATTTATAATTGCTTCTTCGAAGAGGATCATGCTATTTCAGTGTTGCTATTAAATCTTTTGTGATAGAACTGAAAAAAAGAGCACAAAGCTCTAATAATGCTGCAAAATATGATTACAAAAATTGCAAATATCTTTTTCTTAAGGAATTGTTTGCTTCTAGGAAATGAAAGTAATGTTTTTCTTAAACTAATAAATCTTACTATCAACACCTGGGGGCAGTAAATCTTCACTATTTACAATTCAAATTCAGGGAATTAATTCTTTTCATTAAAAATGTGGAACAATCACAAGTGGAAGATAATAGGAACTACTGACTATCATTTTTTATTTAGAGAGGAGTCAATCAGTTCAGACACTTTACACAATAAAAGCAGTATTTTAGGTCACCTTCATTTTTTTGTAATGGATTTTTGAAAGAATGGTTAATTTTTTCTTCTCGCCTACATATCTGTTCTTGTTACTTGGATTACTTACAAAATGACTGTCATTAAAGTAATCGTACATAGTTGCATTGCCTTTTACATGCTTAATAAAGAATTTTCAACTTCTAGTCAACTTAAATCTTGACTGATTAGTTCTTCATGAACTTGGAATAGCTTATACTCAGAGCAACTATATGCATGTGTATAATTAATCATATAATAACACTAACATTGCTATTTTTGCCCATGCTCTCTTTGACCATGATGTCTTGCCCACTCCCTCCCCCCAAATTCTTAATTTGATTTATGCAATCAAAATTTATTGAGGCTAGATTGCTATATCCATAAAGATATCAGGAAAAAAAAAATAATCTTCTTATCCCACTTGACCTGATTCAATCTCATTCCCATGAACAAAGGAGAGTCAGATTTAGCATGGACTATTCTAAGGCTCAGAAAAATGTGTCATGTTAATCAGAGAAGAGAATTTTAACTGATTATTTCAACATATTTTAACACTGTATCTTTGAGCTAATTCAAAAATCTCTGTAAGCTTCACATAAAGTATCTGAGTCTTATTTTCCATATAGTTATGGCTAGTCAGTATATTTTCCAGTCAGCATTTCAGAGAGTAGGCTCTAGTCAACCTATGAGACAGCATTGTCTTTGACATTTAGAGCAGTACATGACTTTCAGTATGTCTGGTTGGTCCCCATGTCTCTGTGGTTGCTGACAACATGGCAACACGGTGTGTGTCTTGCAATGGTCTCTATAAAAACAGCTACACTGTTTCTTTGCTGTCTTGAAATAGTCCATTGGTAGCAACACCATCTGAATGTTGACTGTGATAGATTTCAGGGGGCAAGAAGCAAACTGGTCCTTGGATCTGCTCTCAGAGAATGTTGATCAAGAGCATACCGCAGGGGAAAATAGGAAAAGAGAGGATTTTCCTTGAAGGGATGATGCTTTGTTCAGATCATTATCAAATTATGCTGATCAAGTGGTCGATATGTAGCTTAGAGGTTTTTCCTTTATTAAACCACTTTTTACTCTATATACTGCTGTTATGGAAATGCTGTTTTCCTATTTAGCAATAAGAAAAAAAAATTGCTAATTTTCCCTCAAATAAGTTTGTCTTTAATGAGATTCCCTTCATATATTTCCATGTGTATAGAATGTACTATTTTTATTTTATTATGTATATTTTGGAAGTGGGGCCTCTCTATGTTGCCCTAGCTGACCCCAAACTCTGGAATCAAGGGATCCTTCCACTTCAGTATCTTCAGTGGCTTCAACTACGTATACATACCACCCCACCTTGCACTGTCTTTAAATATGGAATGTGACAGTATATATTGTAAATAATGGTTTATATAATTGAGGAAATTCTCTGCCTCAAACAATTGAGGAATCTCCATTTTACCTGGATTAGAATGAGCAGATAGTCTTTTAAAAAATGTTATTTTGTATCTTTAAAACATTTAGCTTTAATTACCAAAGAAGAAATTTTTGTCTATGTAGGCAGATAAAATACACACTTGATAGGTAATTGTCTGATAAGGTAAGCCATGACCACTCTAACCCCCTTAGAGTTGCAAATGTGCAGGTTTTCTAGCCTGATTTGACTGAAAAACTAAATATCTAATTTGAACAGATTCAATGAATAAATGCTTATATTTGCTCTTCACTTTGTACTTTCAGACAGGCCAAGTGAGAGGACTAAAATAGAACATAGAAAACCTCTTGCCTAGGATTTGTCTACCTATCCTGTTTGGAAAAGAAAAAAAAATTTTTCTAAAGAAATTGTCTGTTTTAAAAATACTTATTTTTTTAATTTGAAGAGACGTGAAAAAAGCCAATGGGAAATTCAAGCATGATCCCTAGACATGTGATGCTTTAGTGGGCTGGTGGTCCCTAGAGACTGGATTTTCAGCTTTGTAGGGCCAGAAACTCAATCCCATCATTAAACACAGACTTGATCTGACTCAGGGGAACTGACTCATGCTAATGAAACTCATAAGAGACTCACGATAAGCCAGAAGCCTAGTTCATTAATTCATAATTGGAAATAGATCTGCCAAGGAATAGGAAACACAGCTGGTCAGCACATTCTCTCCCAGAAAGAAGATTCACATGCAAATACAGAAAGGTGGCTCCGTAGATAGGGAACCTGGGGATGGTATTTTCTAGTTATGCCAGCTTCTATCCCATTTCCTTTCAGAAAAGAGGCTATGATGATCCTTTTCACAGGGCAGAATGACTTCTAAGTTGAGGAGACTCTAGCCCACACTTGCTCTTGGAATCATCTTTGAGTCAGTTTGTTTGTAATATAATTGAATAATTAGTGTTTGCATTAACCTATTATGTTTTTAGTGTCTTTTAAGTACAATATAATTTTCCTGATGGAGACTAAGACTTCATTTCAATCAGCGGCACCATGTTTACTAATTTTCTCTAAGGATGTGTTATTATGAGAATTTTACACTGATTTTTAACAACTTTGGGTCACAGATGTGGACTCTTCTAACTGAAGTGTACAGCTCTTGGAAGAAACCCTTATACATTATACAGATTTATATTGCTATGAATATTCATATCAATAACCAGTCCCATTTGAAAATAAATGAAATATCAGTCAGTGCTTTGTATATTTTAAGGTAGTATAAAAATTGTTCCTTTAACTTTTGGGGGGTTTCTGTGTATTTTTAGATATTTTGTGATTATCTTTCAATAGTATCCTTGTGACTTAAGATGAAGAAAAAAGGTAAATGATCAATGTGGACAGTTTAGTTTTCTTTTCTTAGCTGGTGATCTATTATATATGGACTTAAGGAGCATTGACTATTAGTGAGATAATACTAATAAAGTAAGGATGAAAAGGAATGTCAATATTAATTTCAATTTATAAGGAGCTCACAAATGTATGATAATGTAATTTTTCCTGTTAAGTAAAAACACACATACCATTAAAACTAATGAAAACATAATTTTCTGTCTCTTGGGTGGCTTAGAAAGAATCCTAGGACTGGTGTCATGAATATTATTGCTCTAGACTATGGCAATCTAATAGACCTTAGTACCTTACATTAAAAAATAACAATAGAGATATCAAACAGGGAGAGAAATGGCTAGGTAATTATAGTACTAGATGGCTTAATGGCAGGTTTTAGCAGATTCACAGGTGATTTATGGATTGAAATGGATTAGGAAACACTAATGAATCCTAAAACTTTTAGTTCTATCTCATGGAAATATTTTATATTTAGAAGAATAAGAAAATTCTCAATTTTGGAATTCGATGGGCTTAAAAACATCAAGATGACTAAAAATAAATTTGACCCTAATTTTGACCAGAAGTTCTGTAATTATGACAAAAGTCTGGCTAAAATTTTATTTGATATTTTGTGAACTAATGTTTTGGTTGTAATTTGCCTGATTGTATTCTTAAAATTGCTGAAGTTCTATTTTTTGGGACTTTAACTATTTAGGCCTATCACATTTTACCACAGAGATCGCTAGTATGTGAATACCAGATTTTTTAAACCACATAGCTGAGAATTCTAGAAACAAGATTATTTTCAATCTTTCAAACTCTTCTTTTACATTTTAGACTTAAAAGATGAATCATGCATAATATTTTCTATATAAAGGTCTAGTCTATGGATTCTGTTTATTAATTAAGAACAGTTTGACAGTTTCAAACAAGCAAATGTTTCCAGCATTTTGTCATCTATTCGTTCTGCTCTAGTGAGGGGAGAGTAGTCAAAAATCAAGGAAAAAACAAGCAAGGACTATACCCGAGAGAGTTCCCATCCTGGCAACCTACACTATCAGGTGTTTGCTCCTGTTTCCACTGGCCACAACCCCACCCCAGCTCTGTAGCATTAGATACCATGCTGGCTCTTGTCCAATGTAAGTGCTTAGGAGAAAAATATTCTATATAATAGAAGTATGATATTGTATAAGTATTATAAAAGAGAACATAAAGTCATCTGTAATCCATTTGCTATACTTGGTTTTTAATTTTTTTCTGATTCATTCCATAATCAACAAACATGCATGAGGAAACTCAAAAAATTGTTCACTTACATTGACTATTACTTGTCATCTCTCCTTTCCACTCTCTAAACTCTTAAGATACAAAGATCTTTGTATGAATTTTGCTTATTCAGATCAAATATTTGTAAAAAACCAACAGATGCATGGGAGGTACTCTGGTTAAATCAGTAAGAACAATTTAATCTGCTGTTAGCAAATTCATGAAACTCTGTCACCATGCTTCTTGTTTTATGTGACCCAATTTAAATTGAATTCTCACCCTGCTATGTACATTTTAGTCCAGGCTAAAGACTAAAATGTGCCTTCTAAATCACCTGCCTTCATTCTTAGTTCTTGACTGTAGAATTCTGCACAGGTTACAGGTGTCAGCCACACTGATTCTAATTAAATATTTTTTAAAGAGAGTCCAATCAAGCTTGCTATTGGTCTAAGTAAAAATGGTTTTAAAATTCATGCACAACATAATGACCAACTCTGGATACAGAACAATATTTTTTTCTACAATGTTGCAATTACATCTTCCAAATATTTTTCCTACACCTCATATTTTACATTGTTTCTAACTTTGCAGAAAGAACAAAGATATTTATTTATTAAAAATGTATTATTCTTGAGGGGAGGCTAGAGAAGAATTAATGTATTTTGGATTAGACAGAGGGGAGTGAAGTGGGTGGGAAGGATGACAGAATGAATTGGACATTATGACTCTATATGCAAATAAGATTACATGACCAGTGTAATCCTACATCACATACAATCAGAAAAATGAGAAGTTATATTCCATTTATGTCTGATGTGCCAAAATGCATTCTATTGTCATGTATAACTAATTAGAACAAATAAAAAATTATTATTTTTCCACAGGCAAAAGGGAAAGTTCCTGGTAACAAAATGGATTTAATCAGGAAAATGGTCCCATGTAACAGTGATGATGTTGCAGGTAAGGCAGAGAGAGAGAGAGGAAGGAGAGAAGGGAAAGAAGAGAATGAAAAATGATGAGGAGGCAAGATGAATGTTGATGGGGTGAACACATTCAGAATTTTATAGCAGAGAGATGATAATCTATGATACATTACTCTGCATAGCCATTGCTGCTTAACAAAAAATCCTAAAATTAGTGGCTTAAAACAATAAATCCTCTTTGGGCCATTATAACTGGGTTGAGATGGAATCTTAGCATAGTTTTGATTTGCCTTTCCTGGATGGCTAAAGATAGTGAACATTTTCCCATGCCATTATTGGTCATTTATATTTCTTCTTTAGAGAAGTATCTGTTCAGCTCATTTGCTCATCATATATTGATTAGATTCCTTGTTTTATTAGTTTCTGGATGATTTCTATTCTAGGAAATGTCAAAGTGATCATTACTAATTTCTTTTTTTCATATATCTCTATCTACATATGTATCTCCTAACTGAAGCACGTGTTCGAGGCTTTAAATTGGTATCAGTTTTAGATGTCAGAAAAGATGATGATAGGAGTCAAATTAGTGCAATTTCAGAGTCAGCTTTGCAAACAGAAGCCAAAGGCAGTATGCAGCTGAGAAACTTGAGGGGACATGCTCAGAAAGTAGGCGTGGGACCACAAAGCAAATTTCTGAAAAATAATGTCTTGCTTCTGTGTGGCTTATTTTAAAAGAGAGGGTGTTATCTCTAAATCCTTTCTTGATCTGGCACTGAGGAGGTTAAAACTATAAAACAAGTGGCATCCTGCTATAGTTTGGATCTGGAGTGTCTCCAAAGGCACATTTGCTAAAGGCTTGCTTGGTCTCAGCTTGGCACTTTTGGAAAGGAGTGGAAACTGCAATAGGTGGAGCCTAGCAGGAGGTCTTTGGGTTGTTGTGGGACTCTGTTTTTTTCCTTTCTTTCTTTTGCTTACTGGTCTTGAGGGGAGTGGTTTTGTGCTGATGTCACTATGCCACTATGTGCTGCTTTGCCCAAGTCCTAAAAACAACAGGACCAGTGGATAGTGGCCTGAAACCTCTAAAACTATGAGCTGAAGTAAACCTTTTCTCTTTCAAAGTTGATCATCTCATGAATTTGACAGGAGCTTAACACATATTCCATGATTTGATATTTGGATGCAATTTGAGAAAAAATCTTTTCTGATATTCTTCCTTAATCATGTTATAGTGAATATGTTCTTTATATTTTATACAATATATCCAAAATTTTATGTTGGAAGATCCACTTTCTTTCCAAGCAATCTTGTAGCAGTTAAGATTTTGGGGGCAAACAGAATCACAAGAAATGATCTGGAAGGGGATTGGCCTGTATCTTCCTAACTCCTTGGACAAAGGTGTTCAGAATAATAGAAGCCCCCTTTTGAATGCTTGCTATAAAGGAGATCTTAGAAGGTTCATTTATCCTGGGCATTCAGATCTCTGAAATTCTGAGTGCTGTTCCACAAAATCCTACTTAAGTCTTAAGACTGGATGCTTTTATATGGAAAGTGATCCCTGGACCTGTGCCTACCCTTGTCTATGCCTTCATATTTTTCATGAGTATAATTAATTATCCAATTTGTTTTAAATATGGTCCACATACTTCCATATAGACACTCTTATCTTTAAGACTGGCTTTTTAGAGAGTAAAATTTGTTTCTCTGCTAGATAGAATGTTAATATTAAAGTATTAAAGTCTACCTTTGCCTGAGTCTTTTGTGCAGATTGCTTATCCATGTACCTAATGCCAAACATACTCCTGTTCTAGATTTTTTCATTTTTTAAAAAATATTTATTTATCTTTCTATTTATTTATTTATTTGTATTGTATATGAACAGCATGCATTTATTATATTTGTATGTGATGCTGAGGATCGAACCCAATGCCTCACACATGCTAGGCAAGTGCTCTGCAAGGAGAAAATCCCCTTAAATATTTGTTTTTTTAGTTGTAGTTGGACATAATACCTTTATTTTATTTATTTTTATGTGGTGCTGAGTATCCAATCCAGGGCCTTGTTTGTACATGCTAGGCAAGCATTCTAGCGCTGAGCCAAAACCCCAGCCTCTTTTTTTTTTGTTTTTTGTTTAATTTCACAATTCTTTAGGGCTATAAGAATGATTTTTTAAAAGCAGCCTTAATTTTTTTAGGGAAGTTTTAGGTTCACATCAAAATGGAGTAGAAAGTGCAGTGAGTTCATTCCTCTGCCCTTCACATGCAGCGCTGCCCCACCCCCCAATCAACATAGCCCACCAGAATGGGACGTTTGTTATAATTACTTAACTGTATTGTCTCATAATTATCACTCAAAGTCCATAGTTTACATTCAGGTTTACCCCTGATGTTGCACATTCTACAAAAAATGTGTAATAACATGTATGCACCATTGCATTTTACAGTAATTTCCTCTGTGCTCTGCCTTTTCATCCCAGTCTGCTCCTTAACTCTTGGCAACCATAGTTTTATCTTTTCCAGAATGTCATGTCATGGGAAGCATATAGTGTGTAGCCTTTGCAGACAGATTGGCTTGTTTCACTTAGTGTTACATAATATAGCTAAGTTTCCTCCATTTCTTTTCATGGCTTGTTAGCTGCTATATTTCATCTGTAAATAATGTTCCATGGTCCACTATATACTATAGTGTATTTATCCATATTCCAAGGACTTTTTAGTTGCTTCAAAGTTTTGGTAGCAATGGATAAAGCTTTCATAAACATCCATGTGCAGGTTTCTGTGTGGACATGTTTTTAACTCATTTGGGTAAAAATCAGAATGCCATTCATTGGATTGAATGTTTAGTTTTGCAAGGAACTGGCAAACTGTGTTCTAAGGAAGCTGTCTCATTTTGCATCCCCCCAGTGATGAAAGACACTTTGTATTATTCTTTATCTTCACCAACATTTGGTGTTACCAGTGTTGTAGATTTTCTTTATTTTGATAAGTTTGTAGTAGTATTTTATTGTTGTTTTAATTTCAATTTCTCTAATGCCACATGATGTTGAGCATCTTTTCATATGTTTATTTGCCATTTGTATATCTTCTTTAGTGTGGAGTCTCTTCAGGTCTTTTGCCCATTTTTAAATTGGGTTATTTTCTTATTGTTGAATTTTAAGAGTTCTTTGCATAATTTGGATACTAGTCCTCTAATCAGATATGTTTTGCAAATATTTTCTCTGAGTCTATAGCTTGTGTTCTCATTCATACCAAAGGGTATTGAAACATATGCAAACAATAAAGCATGAATTAACTATAGACCTGGAACCCACCATCCAATGTAAGATTAATTTCATTGATAATAGCATTGACACCACCTGTAGGCTTTGTTAGCATTCCTCAGGAAGCGCAAAACTACATTTTACTATATTATTCCCTTTCATTTTAAAAATAGTTTAAGCACAGGTGTTAGTTATAAATGACATATTATTTAGGCTAGATATTTTGAGTGTTTTAGAGCCTGTGATTTGCCTTGTAGTCTTCAGCAGTTTGCTTTGTTTTTCTCAACTCATTTCCCACAATTCTTTAAGGTCCCATATAGAAATTGAACAAGGCTTTGGACAACCTCTTGGAGTTACTCCTCATTCCTACTCCAGTTATGCTGTTTCCCATATTAGATCCCAGAGTCCTCATGCTATTTTTCAATTCAAGTTATCTTCTTTTTTCTTTGATAAAGACATTTAAAATTTTTTGTCTTGATTATTTTTTATTGATGCATTATAATTATACATAATAATGGGACTCATGGCTTATTTGTATAGGCACATAATGTAATTTAGTTAATTTTATCCCCCAGTACCTCTCCTTTCCTCCCTACCCACCTTTATTTTACTCTATTGGTCTCTTTTCTGTCAAGTTATATTTGTAATGAGAATGTGAACTATCTAGTCTTGAAGGAGATTTGGCATATAGTTTCTCAAGAGTATTATCTTTTCTAGGAAGAGTTTAATTTTAATGGGATCAAAGGAATAAACGGAAGGATTATAAACTTCCAAACAGGAAATTTGGGCATCAGAAAACATGTAGAGATTTATTTGTGGACATGGCAATCTTTCTGGAAGCCTTGAAATTGCAACAAGAAAGTAATTTTTGTTTCCAGCCTGACATAAATTCAGGCTTTCATTATGATAAGGACATTTTTTAAAATATCAGCCTTGACATGCTCATATAGTTTACTCACTGGCTAAGTACAAACCAGAGAGAAATATAAAGAATTTTTGTGAGAGATTGAAGGGTGCATATATTATACACATAATGCAAAAAAAAAACCACAGTTTCTTTATGAATTGAACTCAGTTTAGTTAAACTCTAAATTATTTGAGTGAGGCTGTTATAGTAGAAGGAAGAAGTGTGTTTTTATTTTTAATTTTCTGGAGTTATCGAATTTACTGGAATATATATTAACTTATAAGGATTGAATAATCTTTTGGATTTCAGCAACAAATGTTATTTGTTTTGAATTTTTGTCGCCTTTGTGATTGTCACCTTAAAATATTTCTCTTCTTTTCTCATCAACATACTAAAATTCAAAGTGAACATATGCCTTTGTAAGTAAACATAAATCCAATTCTCCAGAAAAATTCTGAGTTAAAGCTAAATATAATCTTGCTTTTCCACCATCAGATGTTTGACATCTGCACTGATTTTACACTAACAAACTGAACATTTCTTGGAAAATTCTCACCTAAGAAAGTGCTACATTGGAAGAGATTTAAAATTTCTAACACATAGGAGGAAAAGACAACTCAGTATATGACTACTCTCTATTTTTGACCATTCATTCTATTTTCTTAACAGTCCTCTTTCTAAAGTACATTTTAATCTCTCAATATTATTATTCTAATTCACATCATTAATTGCATCAGTTTTTATTGCAATCTTATTTTTATAATAGCATTTTTTCAGTAATCATTTTTGATGACTCAAGAAATTAGCTAAATAATCAGATTACAAAACAAGTAAATACAGGAGTCAGAATACTGTCTATTTAAATATACTCTTGGAAATTACTCTTAGCTAAGAAACACATTAAAGGAAAAATCATGGAGCAAAAGCTTTAGTCTACAAAGTTCCTTTAGTTCCTCTTGAACCAAATATACTTCAGCTTCCCCCCCACCCCCTTCCTGACTGCCTAACTAGGAAACTAGGAAAGTCTAGTATCCTTTCTGGCTGAGACTTCAAGTCTTATTTTTTCATTTTTTTTTTCCTTCTCGATACTCTGAGTGTTTCTCCAACTTTTGGGTGAATATATATTTAAAATCTAGGATGAAATGTTTTCAACATATAATTGTAGAACATCTGAAGCATGTTCTAAAATTGATTTGAATGTTTATTTTGGTAGATTTTGTTATTTCTCAAGCTGGGTTTTGTGTTATTTTATTTGCTAATAATCCTTAATTTCCTCATGAGCAACTCTCTTTCTCACAAAGCCTGATTCCAGGAGAGCATTTGATTTGACTTCTCAACAATATGGGGCTACCATTTTTATTTTATTTTTAAAGACCATTTTTAAATGGCACATTATAATTGTACATAATATCAGGCTTCCTTGTTGTATATTCACCCATTTACATAACATAATTTGGTCAATTTCTCTTTCCTCCCTCTCCTTGATACCCTTGCTCTGCTCTACTGGAGTCCTTTTTATTTGCATGAGATTCCCGATGCCCCCCACTCCCATTTTCCTCTTTTCTCGCTAACCTTCCACAATTGAGATAAAACATATGATCCTTGACTTTTCTGTTTGGTTTATTTCACTTAACATGATACTCTAAGTTTTACAGGCTTTCCTGCAATGACACAATTTCATCCTTCTTTCTGTCTGAGTAAAGCTCCAGTGTGTATTCATACCACATTTTCTTAATCCATTTATCTTCTGGCAGATACAAAGGTTGATTCCACAGTCTGGCTATTGTGAATTGTGCTGCTATAAACATGGATATGCATGTATTACTATAGCATAACGACTTTAATTCTTTTGAAGAAATAACAAGGAGTGGAATAACTGGGTCATATGGTGCTTCCATTCCCAGTCTTTTGAAGAATTTTCATACTGATTTCCATAGTGGTTGTACTAATTTACATCCCACCAAAGTGTAAAAACAAATGTTCCTCCCCCCACATCTTCAATACTTGACTGTTATTTGTATTAAATGATTGTAATTCTAACTGGGTGGGATGAAATCTCTGTAGTTTTGATTTGTATTTCCCTAATAGCTAAAGTTAATGAACACTTTTCATGTTTTTTTTTTTTTTTTTTTTTTGAGAAGGGTCTTGTTGTGGTTTTGGTATGAGATGTCTTCCAAAAGCTTAGACATGAGAAAATGCAAGTCTAGAGGTATAAATTGAGTTATGATAGCTTTAACTTAATAGGTGCATAAATCCCCTGATAGGGGTTAACTGGGTGGTAATGGTAGGCAGGTAGGGTTTCTGGTCTAATTCCCAGGTCTTTGATATTTGGAGTTAACTTTTGTGCTGGGTGAAAGAGAGTAATATAGTTTCATTCTTGTATATGGACATTCAGTTTTCCAAGTAGAATTTATTATTAAAGGCTGTCTTTTCTCCAATGTATGTTTTTAGCACTTTATCAAAGATCAGATGACTATATGTCTGTGGGGTTGTCTCTTTGTCTTCTATTCTATCATGCTGGTCTATGTGAGCAGCTACCATTTTTAATGTCCTCCTAATCTGACCCAAATCAGGTTAGGCATGTCACCTAAAATAGAGAAATTAGAAGTTGTCCCTAAATTACTTTTACTAATTAGTGCTAAAATAGGGGTGGGCTTGGGGGGAGGAAATGCTTTTTGGTGACATTTATTGGATTTCTATTTTCCTTCATCCTAAAATGAACACCCTTGCAATTCTCATGGTTTGATGGTTTGACCTTTTTTTTTTTTTTAGTTATGTGGAGAACAATGATATCCTTCTGATAATGCCTCCTTTTCACACAGAAAGTATGGAAAGAGTCCTGAATAATACAAGCTATAATTGGGTGAGATGTTCTATATTTTATATCTGATATTTTCATTGAATTGAAATAAATCTGCATTATTTTCCTCTTCTGCTGTTTCATTAAGGATCTGGTGGGGTGGGAAAAATTTGCTATTTATTTTTGTCTATTCTCTAGGTTTATGAATGTTGAGAATTCTGTCTAAGGTTTTAAGATGCCTTTAATACTTTTTGAAATAAAACTATTTCCTAAAAAAAAGAAGTAAAAAAAAATCTGGGGATATCTTTGTCTGCAGTAATTTTGACTGGTCAACTGACATTTGGAAATCACCTCACCACTCAATCTCAGAACAAAATTGTTTTGCATTTTGTTTGTTATTATTTCACGAGTGTTGATTTTTGTCTTCTCATTGGAGTTGTAACTTACTGAGTTCAGGAATCATCAAAAAATGTTCAGTGTCTCTACTTTATAAAACTGTCTCCAAATTGATTTTTACCTCAGAGTTATGAGAGTATCTAGTAATAAGAGATATGATTATGAGTGAGGTGATATTGATTGATTTAATGACATTTGAAAGCCAAAGTGGATTTCTCTATTGAGTTCATTTTAAACCGGATCATTTCCAGTCCTACCACTATCAACCAGGATCTTAATTATGACATCATATGACAGTTTAGATAACTAACCAAGTGAACTTCGGTTACTAATACCATTCCATGAAATAGGTGCTCACTTTCTTTATAGTTACATCTTCAGTTTCTGATTTGGGATGGAATAAAATTGATCGACGTGGACATAACATTTGCAATTGCTTAAAGATACGTGGCTTTTAAAATATGGAAGTTAATTTTTTTCTTTTAGCATTCTATATCAATATATCAAAACCAGAATAATTTTATAGTCTTCTGTTATCTAATTTTAGATTATTTTATTTCTTCCTTCCTCCCTTTCTTTCTTTCTTTCTAAGCATAAAAGTTATTTTCCTTCTTAGTCCTAAAGAAATGAAGCTATATTTATGATGAGTAGAAATCCTGATACTTGGAATTCTTCAACCAGCTGCTTAGAGCTGCCTCAGCATCCTGGAAGTTGAGGTGTGAATAGAAGACAAAACCAGGGAAATTACTGATTTACCAGCCAGAGACTTAGCTTCAAGATTCTGTGTGGTCAACTGGTTTTTCTCTTCATTCCAAGTCTTAATCCTATCTGAAATACAGGATCAGAGTTCCATGGTTTTTTTCATCCATACTTGCACTGTAATACCTTAATATATACTTGATTTAACCATCAGAAGAGCCAAATAGAAATCAACTGAAGTGATAGTGTATGAGAGAAAAGAAAATGAATGTGTATCTAAGGTCATATCTGTCACTAACAGATTCTTATGAGCACAGGATGAAATAATTCAGGGAACAAGAAATCTTTTCTAAGCAAAAGATGACTCAAAATTATTTCACCAATGGTTTAAAGATTGCTTTTCATATCACCTGTATGGGTTGCAGGATCCAGAAAAGGATGAATTAAAACAGCCAAACTAATCCAATCCCAACCAGATAACACCACCAACAATCATAATAATAGCAATAATAACAATTACAAACCAGCTTTCTTTTTATAACATTAACTTTTTGCTTTGACTAAGTGAAACTCCCTCCTTCCAGTTACATGGTACAATATGTGCTTGCTTTGCCTCTGAGCTATGCTGCATTTCTTCTTTCAGGGACAAATGAGTAGACCACAGTGACAAAGAATTAAAAGAAACTGACCTGTTCCTTTAAAAGTTTTAGCTTTACCAAGGATCAAGTGGCCTGAACAATATAAATATTTCCAGGTATGAGTACATACTGGTTCTGTAAAATGGTACTTTTGCAATATTGTTTTTCTGCTAAAAAAACTTCTTTACTGTGGTGAGCCGTTCCTGCGGACTGTGGTCGCCATTACATGATGGCGCTGGCTCCGTTGTGGTCTGTGAAGGACAACTCCATATCAAAGAGAGTTGGCGTGTTCCCAGCTCCTTATCAGAGAAAGTTGGCGTGTCATTTTCTAGCACCCTGTGAGAAGGGTACACGTGGCAGCTTTGCATTGGGGTTCACGGTGCTTTATTAAGGCTGGGAGGGGCATCCGAGGTAGTAGTAGAAGAATTATTAGAAGAACATCAAGGGCCTGAATAAACTGCTGAAAGAAGATTCCTGAGTCGCGTCTTCCTTGCGGGCAAGGGGGGTCGCGACACTTTACGCTGGTTAGAATTATTGGTTTTCCATCAACAAGCATCTCATTAGCTCTCTTGACTCGGATGGTTGTAGTCTTGACACGAACTTTTAAATTTTGTTCCTTGGCTTACCTCCTTCTTTTGAACCCACTTGTTATAACTAGATTGTGAAATAAACTTTACAGACATATTACAAACAGTTGGAAAACCTGCTTTTACTTTTTCCCCCCCACTCAGAATTCTTTTTATTAATCACTCTCTATGCTCATTAGTGTGACAGTTGATTACCTGGCAAGTTTAATCGGATTTGGAAAAACTAGAGTTATTTATAAATACTAGATAAACTAGTCCAAGTATCACCCCCAGGACATCCTGTTGTTTACACAGACCCAGGAGGACCTTCCTCTTAACCTTTTTCTGCTTCCTTACTCTAAGCCAGGAAATAATTAATCTTAAAGACACATCATTTCTTTTTGAAAAATATTATAAGTAAAAATTAAACTAAATACATAATAAATACTGGGTTTATTTTTTTTTGCATTCTTATTTTCTTTTTCTGTGAACCGCTAGGCCCCCCACACTCCCTGGCCTCCATCAAACCCAATAATTTATGATGGTCTGAATGATATTTTACTGTGGCATTTGTCATCCTGCCCACATTGAGATGAGTTCATTTTCACCATCTTCCTGGGAATCTTTTGTATGTGTAGGGATAATAAAGTCATGCTTTGTTCTTCTAACAACATAGTTGTTTTTAACAGCGGGAGTCATATTTCTTCTTTGACTTCTTTTGTCACCCTTGAGTGGATGCCATTTGAGCTTGAAGATATTCTTACATATAATGTATCAGTTGTCCTCAGCTGCCCTGTGCCATGACCTTAAATTTGTTTTGAAGATAGAGAGGGCACTAATGCTATTATTTAGTAAGAGTCACTTGGTTTTCTCTTTACATTTCAAAAGACAATTGCGTTGGGGAACAGCTAATTTTGTAAAAGACATTTTTAAGTGGTATTTTCATTTTCCTAAAAATTTTGATCTCTTTAAACAGATATCCAATCAGAATTATTTCAGGAAGAAAAGGTGAGTTGGAAGTGTATACCCAAATATAGTATTAGCTACATTGATTTAAATATTCTTTCATGGAAATAATAATAAAGTTCTAGAAATATCTCATTGAATGAATATTGCATAATGGGTTATTATTGTCTTTAAGAGTCCTGGTACTGTACATACTTAATTAAAAAGAATGTTGCATTGTTTCTATAATGCAATATTTCTTTGGATGGCATAGACATGGCCAATAGAGTACCCAATTATGAACACTGTGATAAAGAATTTCTTATTTTTGTAACTATGATTAAAATTCTTAGGTCAAACTATTTTAAAAAGTTGACATTCATTTATTATAGGCTATTTAAAATATATATAATTATTCTAATGCCAGTAGGTTAGGTATTCATTCAGATTTGATATCTCCTAATAGAATTTCTCTCTCTTTTCAGGCAGAGTAGCACTTTGCCTGTAATCCCAGTATCTCTGGAGGTTGAGGCAGGAGGATTGTGAGTTTCAAGCCAGCCTCAGTAAGAGCAAGGCACTAAGCAATTTAGTGAGACTCTGTCTCTAAATAAAATACAAATAGAGATGGGATATGGCTCAGTGATTGAGTGCCCCTGAGTTCAATCCCTGGTGCCAGAATCTCTCTCTTTTCTTGTCTGTTTCTAGTTCATCTAAGTCTATACATTGTATAGTAAATGCAAAAGCTATAAAATAATATCATCATAATTGTGTCTCTATCTTTTGGCTTTCTGTTATAAGTATGTTATCAGTCTATACTGATAGACTTGAAAATAGTTTCCAACATGGTGTGAGTTTGTTGCATAAAGGTTTGAAAATAGAAAATGAATTTATTTTTCAAAAATATAAACATCTTTTAGTCTCCATTATATAAGCTCAGAACATTTTGTACTCTTCATTATTTACTTTCCCTAATGCCATACATGAATCATTACCCTTTATAATATTCAATCCTGATAAAAATATATTCATTATAACAAATGGCAAATATAAATATAAAGACAGGGTGTGAAGAAAAAGAGTAGGTTTAAGATCAGTAGATCAATCAATCCTTTGACTCAATAAGAAACTGCAGTGTGTACCATCAACAAGAGAATAATCTACAACCCTTTGCAGCACCCCTCTGGCCATACTGCAGCTGCATAAGAAAATTACTCCAAGTCAACAAATTCCCCTGCCTCTTCTCCATGTCCCTCGACATAAAAGGTGAGTTCAGTTTGGAATTCTGATATAGGGCTATATTTTCCAACCTATCTAGGACACTTTGCATTTTAACATTTCAATTGCTGGAAAAATAATTTAATAAACAAAGAACAAGGATATGTTCTACCTCTGTTTTGTTCAATTTTTTTCCCCAGATGTTTTAATCAATGTTGATAATAAAAGAAAATGCGACATAAAGAAATTGGAAAAGGTTAACACAATTATACTTTGTATAGGAAATGCTGATCACACTAAAACAACTATCAGAACTATTAAGAGTGCACAGACGTTCTCTGAACATAAGACAAATATTTTAAAAATTCAGTAACATCCTGGAACAAAAGAAATAAACTGTTCACAAAAAATTTAATGGGAATACTATTTTACTTACAACAGCAGCCTACTCAAACATCAAATAAGATTGTAACTGGAGACTTTACTATTCCCTAATAATGCATAGAAAAAACAGAAAAATGTCAACAAGGTTATTAAACAACTTAAAACGTCATTAACCAATAGAATATTATCAACATTTATAGAGCAGTCTGTACAATGCTAGTGGAGTATAAAGTTTTTCAATTGCCCACAAAATTCATTCTAACATAAAACTTTTCATGGATTATAAAACAAATTCAGTATAAAAATACTAAAATTATATAGAATATAATTTCTGACTACAAAGAATCCAATCATAAATCCATAACACATACACAAAAGAAAATCCTTGAAACATTGGGAAGTCAAATAGCACTGTTTTACACAAATCATGAATCATGGAAGCCTAGAGGGAATGAAATAAATTGAACTGAATAGGAATGAAAATTCAAAGCTAAAAATTGTGGAACGCAGTTATACTAGGGTTGGGAGGGAAATTTATAGTGCTAAAATATTTACCTTCAAAGTCTTAACTCAGTGGACTGAGTTTTTTACATTAGAAATCTAGAAAAAGAGGGACGAATTAAAGGAAGCAAAGGAAAGAAATAAATATAGAGCAGAAATGAATGCATCTGAAAACAAAAAAAAAAGATGAAAGAAAAAGTTTGTTTTTTGAAAACGTCAATAAAATTGACTCACTTCTAGCAAGACTTACAAAGAAAAAAGAGAAGACACAAATTTTCAACATCAGGAATGAAATGGGATGTCTGTAGATCTTGAGGACATAAGAACAAATAAGGGAATGTTCTATGTATGGACCACTTTCTTGAAAAGCACAAACTATCATAACTTATTCAATGTGAAATCAATCATTTGAATAGTCCCATAATTATGAAAGACACTGAATTGGAAATTAAAGCCCTCTCAAAAAAGAAATCTCCACACCTGAATAGTTTGGAGAATTCTAGAATCCAGGTGGCTGTAGACATATTCAATGATAAACTAGGAAATAGCATATTAAAAATACACTCTCACTTTCATTTACTGTATCCTCTTAAAAATATTTTCCTCCCTGCTGCTGGTTAGTGATAGTATGAAGGATGCAGGTGGTTGTGAAGCAGCTGGTGATCCGAGAATGGCAGCACAGGCATGAACAGAACTGTAGTGACTCTGGGGTTCAGGTGGAGCCTCACTCCCTGTGGCAATTGAGCTGAGGACTGGAGCCTGGACATGGGCAGAGTCTTGGCTCTGAGGTCCAGGGTGCAGGCCAACTTGTCATGGCCTTGGCTCTGATGGGGAATCAGAGAATCATTTTATATTTGTGACTGCCTTACATTTTACTTCTGATGATTGGCATTGTTTTTTGGTTAGAATGCTCTGATTACTTTAGCTAGAACCTGGGTAGCATTTTCCTCCCCCTGATTTAATTTTCTCTGACCTTACCAGGGCTCTATTTTTTTTTTTTTCCCTCCCAGCCAAACGCTCCTTCTCATTTGTCAGACCAGCTCCATGTAATGATGATATAACACCTGGCTGCTCAGTCGTGGGCGGGGCCTCTGCTCAGAGGCGGTCCCAGACCTTTTTCTTTTGCTGACTGTTTCCACATATCATCCATTTTTAGCTTCTTTTCTGATATTCACCGTGTCTCAGCCTGTCTGTCTTTAAAGGCCTCTTTCCTCTGTTATTTTATTTTCACCTTTGTGTTTCATAAAGTATCTCATTTTCTGCCTTTTGTATCTAAAACTAGATGTTAAAATCTTATGTGATTATACCCAGGCTGGGACACTTGGCTTCACTTACTGCTCATGGGTCTGCCTTATCAGAGGGAGACATTTTCCCTTAAGCAAATCTAAAATTTATAAACATTCTAATGATAGAGTCATGCAGTCTTTGGTTATTTAGTACCTTTCAAATTTTTATTTAGGAATGGTTTCTACTTAAAGTTGCCTAGGTAGCATGTTTGTAGGCTTTTATTGCTTTCTCTTATTCTTTTATTTTCTAATCCACTCCCAGTATTAATTCTGGTGATGTTCTCTTACTATATTGTAAACTTTGTAAGACAAGGGACAGTTTCTTCTCTGAGTTTTACATCTTTACTGAATGCCAAAATGAAACGTTCACATTATTAGAGCAATAAATACAAGTTACCTGCTTTGGGAGAGTAATTACCATCAATCTGAAATTACTAAATTCAATGGAGAACTTTCATTTCAATGAGGAAGTAAGTGATAGGCAGAGTACATGTACATTTTTCTTTGAGTTCCTACCATAGAAATTTGTGATTCATAACAGTAATAATAATAATAGATATCATCCAGTTATTCTAATGTTCTAGTTATATAAATACATTACATCATGGTTTTCTTATAACAACTTTATGAGGAACAATTTATTTTATACAAGAGAGGACTGAAACATAGAAGAGTTGGATCAACTGACTAACATGTAAGGGGTGAATTTGTGAGTTTAATCCAGGCATATAGGATGTCAGTTATTAATTATTTTTATTTATTTTTTATTGGTTCTTCTTAGTTATACATCATAGTAGAATACATTTTGATAAAATCAGACAAGCATGGACTATATTCAAATTAGGACCACATTCTTGTGGGTAGGCATGATGGTGCAATTCACTTAGTATTTTCATATATGTACATAGGAAAATTATGTTAGATTTATTCTACTGTCTTTCTTATTCCTATTCCAACCTCCCTTCTTTTCATTCCCCTTTGTCTAATATACTGAACTTCTCCCTCCACCCCTTATTGTGGTTTAGCTTCCTCACATCAATGAAAATATTTGACATTTGGGTTTTTGGGAATGGCATATTTCATTTATCATGGTATTCTCCAGAGCCACCCATTTACTGATAAAGGTCATAAAGTCATTCTTTTTTATGGCTGGGTCATATTCCATTGTGTATATGTGTATCACAATTTCTAGGGTTATGTATACCACAATCCATTCATCTGTTGGTGGGCATCTAGGTTGGTTCCATAGCATAGCTATTATGAATTGTCCTGTTATAAACATTGATCGGGCTGTGTCATTGTAGTATGCTAATTTAAAATCTTTTGGATATATGCTAAGGAGTGGGATAACAGGGTCAAATGGTGGTTTCATTCCTAGTTTTTTTGAGGAATCTCCATACTGCTTTCCAGAGTGGTTGCACCAATTTGCAGTTCCACCAGCAATGTATGAGTGTATCCTTTTCCCCACATCTTCACCAACATTTGTTACTGGAATTCTTGATAATTGCTATTCTGACTGGAGATAAAATCTCAGTGTAGTTTTAATTTGCATTTCTCTAATTGCTAGAAATGTTGAATTTTTTTTTGTATATATATGTTGCCCATTTGTATTTCTTCTTTTGAGAAGAGTCTGTTCAGTTCCTTTGCCCATTTATTGATTGGGTTATTTGTTTATTTATTTTATTTTTTTGGTGTTATATGCTTTTAATTTAATCCTGTGTAAATGAAGAAGTTGATTGTGAAGATTTGTTTTAGCATCATTTGTGAAGTTATCCATTTTTTCTTTGTTATTTTTCGGTTTTAAATTTTTTTTCTAAGATTTTCTCAATCCATACTGCAAGATCAGCATCACATACTACTTTGATTAAGTATTAGCTAAAATTATTCTTCCTAAATGTGTAAAGCTACAAGTATACTATATAGTAGAAACTCTATAAGTGTGGTAGCTGTTATTTTTATTAATCCCAGGGGGACTAGTAATTGCTCCTTTTGAGTGTTCTTAATTAGGGTATAAATATTGAGATGTAGTACATGAGATAGTGGTTAATATGCTTAAATATAACAAATTTCTAGGTTTTAAAAATATCATGGTCAGTTTTGGTAGAAATATTATTTTCAACTTTCTACTCATGATGAAAAGTCTTGCAATTTTTATTGCAAAATGTACTGTTATAAGCCTTTTTGAAAACTAGATGAACTTGAAATCCTCTATCAAATCTAGATTTTCTCTAAGTCTCTATTCTATTAACATAGATCCTAAAAAGACAGTTTTACTTATGTCTCTTTAATTATTTTTCAAAAATATCACTTGTACTTTTTTTTTCTATCTTGTTCTTATTTTATTGGCCAGTCTTCTACTTTTTTATGTTGTATTTGCATTTTTTCTATTTCCTTCACTTTATCATGGTTTTAAAGGAAACATTTAAACATTAAATGAAAGCATGGATAAACTAGACTACAGTAAGGGATTGGAGCTTGGAGTTATGTCCATATGGCTGTGCTGTTACTGCCATCATCTTTCAAGTATACACTAGTGCGAACCTTGAATACACTGGTGAGTCTCTCCAACACATTGCCTGACTGACTCTGCAGCTAAATAAACAAACGGCACTGTTGATCTGTGAGGTCTGTCTCCTTCATTTATGCTTATATTAAGTAGCAAATGAAATGATTTCTTAATCCATAAAGGCATGAATCAATATCTTTCCAAAACTCAGTCCAATTTTGATTTATAGATATGTTTATTTTCTACCACTTTAATAGTTAATGATTGACATTAGTCAATTCAGCGTCTTACTTCCAACCCTCTCCCTTTTTTTCTGAGTGAAATTGGTTCTAAATCCTTAGAAAGGGCTCATTGTGCCAAGGCATTGGATGTTATCTGGTCCTTGGAGACGTTCTTGGTCAATGATACCATCCACCGGGGCATCTTCTTTTCCATTGAGCCTGCTGTCCCTAGGGTACACAGGATGGTGGTGAGTGGATTGATTCTAACTCTCATCATCAAGGCTCTCTCTATCTCCTTTGAGACAATTTCAGGGGGAATAATTTTATCTGTCTTCTTGCCATATTAGGCCATAGGAAACTGGGATTTTCTCATGTTCTATCTACATTCATACACCCTTGACCTATTTCCTCCCAGTCTCACCTGTTCCCAGGAATTTGTTGACTTCTCAATGCTTTTTGTAGAATCACAGATTTTCTTTGCTCTTATTTCTCTCAATTATCAGGGAACTTAAAGAGCATTAGTATAAATGAGTTGAGGGAGTTTTGTATAAGTCACAAAGGGTAGGGCTTATACAATCTCAGAAATCCACTTGTTTATGTATTCATGGCTTCCATTTTTCTTTCCAAAAAAGAAATGCCAAAAATGAAGTTTTTTTCTCAAAAATATTCATCTATTCATCTTTTTTTGGTGTAGTTGGACACAATACTTCTATCTATCTATTATCTATCTATCTATTTATATGTGGTGCTGAGGATTGAACCCAGTGACTCACGCATACAAGGCAAGCACTTTGCCACAGAGCCACAATCCCAGCCCTAAAAATCTTCATATTAAGTACTATATATTCCTTTAAATATAGTTTATAGCTAGTGCCTAAAATTTTAAAATTTATAAAGTTTTCTTTCTCCTTTAGCATATTTTTCTGCAGTTATAGAAGACTGTCTTTATTTCTGTATTTGGAGAAGTAAGGAGTATAGGGTAAAGAAGAGAGGGTAAAACTTGTTAATACTTAAAACATTGCTTTTTGTACCTAAAATATTTCAGCGTTTTCTCTTTTGCTATATTGTACTACCTACAACCCTTGAGCCAACTTTGTAAAATGAAATATTAGAGATTGTATTTGAGCATAGTAACTGAAAGCTAAAATAGTGGATTAAACAAATCAGTGTTCTTATGTAAGAGGAAAATTGGAGGCAACTAGTTCATGGTTAACATAGTCTCTGAATATCCTTTTTTATGGTGCATTATAGTTGTACATATGGTGGAATTTGTTGTTACTTATTAGTACATCAAACAATATAACAATATTATTTGGCTAATATCCCACTCCAGCACTTGCCCCTCTCCCCTCCTTTCTCCATGTGGTCCCCTTCCCCTATTTTGTTGATCTCCCTTTGCTTTTCATGCAATCACTCCTACTTTTCCCTTTTCCTCTCTCATTTCTACATGTGAGAGAAAAACATATGACCCTTGACCTTCTGAGTTTGGCTAATTTTGCTTAACATGATATTCTCAAGTTTTATCCATTTTCCTGAAAATTATATAATTTTATTTTTCTTCATGGCTGAATAAAATTAACCTTAACTATCTTAGTCCTTCTATCTATATTCTCAGTTATTCGGAGTAAATGGCTTAGCTGTATGCCTTCCACTTTGTAACAGAAAGATGTTTCCTCCAACTCTTGGACCATATATGCAGCCTAGGCAAGGGGTGGGGCAAATGACAAAGAAAACAATTAAGCTGGCTGGGTCTATTGCTTTCACAAGAACTTTCATGGTACCCCCTATGATTTCATCCTCCATTTATTTATTGGAAAAAGGGTGGATGGGGAAAGACCCTCAGTTGAAAGAATAAAAGGGTATTTTTGAGATTTGGTTTTTTTTTCCTTTAGCTGAGATGTCCCATTCCAAAAATGGGTTTTTAATAGTAAGAAAAAAGGAAGGGAAAAAAGCAGCGGTTAACTGACTTCTGCCACTTAATTTAACAGATGAGAAAATGTATCACAGAAAATTTAAGTAATTTTCCAGGTGTTCACAAACCTAGGAAATAGTAAAGATGGAAATGAATTCTGATTAGATAAAATAGCAATGCCCATTTCTAAAATAGTATAAATAGGCAGAGCTTAATTTTGATCGTTCTCTTTTCTTCTCTTGAAGTTTTCTCACTTATCAGGAATTCAATCATTGAAGGTCGCCCTTTTGTTCAAGTTAGAAATACTTCTATTTTTTTTAAATGATTATTTAATGCTTTGAAGTTTTAAAATACTTCCCTATATTCTAATTTGTTTCTTATATTAACTTATTCATTAGAAAGGCCAAAGGGGGCATTTCCCATGATTTAGATTAAGAAAGTGATTGCAAAAGTAAATGACTCACCCAAGGCCACACAACTAGACAGTGGTGAATTCTGGGCTCAAAGCTAGACCCTGTGATTCTAATTTTCTGTATATTATACTACATTTTCTTAAGAAAATCATTTTCTTACAGCATCACACCTAAAATTTTATAGCAAGTTCTTTTTTTAACCAAAAATTATGCGAACCTCATATGATAATAGCTGCACTTAATATAAATCAATAGTTTACCTTTGAAATAAAAGTGATTTACATCTTCTCTATATTCTGAAATACAATTTAAAAAACTATTTTTGGAGTAGAATTTCTTTTAACTGAACAATATTAATAAGTAACATTTGGTAGTTTTATTTTTTTGGTACTTTATGTCAGAAATGATTTTTATGCATATTATTTATAAAACCTGAAAAAAAACTCATTTAAAAGAATCAAATAGCTAGTTATATTCTAAGTAATATTGAATTTGAGATTCAAATATACATCTATTCAATTCCAAAGCTTACTAGTTTCATATGCTCGAATATGTGTGAGATACCATATTGACTTAGTGTACATGGCTAGCTACAAGTGCTTGGCTCACAAATTTTAGAACTCCTTGGTGTACTTTTGATATCTCTAATAGGTTACATGTTGGATATAAGGGGTTAGCTACTTAATGCTTTGGTATTATCAGGAAGCAAGACAATCTAATATAATGAATGTGCTATATTCTTCCTTGAAATGATGATTAGCATGAAGTTGAATAATTCATTAATCCAAAAGATTGCTTTACATTAGGTGGAACTTTCCCAACATCCTTCTAAAATATTAAATCAAGAGCAGTTTATTTCATATTTATCAGTTTTACCTTAAAAAGGAATGCTTTACAAAATCCATCAGAAAACTAAGTATATATCGTACCTCCCCCAAATCACCCTATGGGAGGAACCTAGATTTAGAAACCCAATTACTGGATAACATGAAGGATAATTATGACTTGTATTGATAGGTAAAGTACTATTTGCCTTCAATTTTAAGATAAACATATGTGGTGTGCACCTTAGGAAGTGTAGATGAATTTTAAAGACACCTAGGCAAATCAGTGTCATTACTTTATTATTTACTCAATAGTTTGGAGTTAATCATGTTACAAATCAAGGAAAATATCTGTAGAATATGTCTTCACTTTCTCAAATAGTTTTCTTTTTTATGAATCTATTGGGGGAAACTACTTCAATAGCTACCTTCTGTGACATAGTATGTAAATAATTAATGTAAGAAAGCCACATCATTTTACCCATACAGGATCAGAAGCTGACAATGGAGTGATATTGGGTGGATAATATTATTGTCTGGCAAGGAAATAGAGAAGATGTCAGTTAGCAAGGACATTGTTATTTACATTAAGCTTTAATCTCTGTGTGCTTAAAGATGAGCACAGTTTATAAATGAGCTGAACAGATGATCTTAAGCAGAAGCTCAGAAATGAGCTCATTCAATTAAACATAGATACATATCTAATTAGTCACTGGTGTTATACCAATACAAAGCTACTTCCGGATCCACAATGTTACTTGTGTGTAAAGCCAAGACAATTAAATAAAAGATGCACCAATTAATGCCAATGATAGGTAGATCAGAATTTTGCATTTATAAAGTTACTCTAAATGACTGGAAATTTGAGCTGAACTTGACGTCAATAGAGGACAATCAAAGAGGGAAGCTAATCTGAACTAACTTACCTAGAAAAACCAGGACTATCTTCACTGGAACAGTGTTAATAAGGAAAGACAAAATAACACTCATCTACTTATATTGCTTGTGGTTCAAAGCACTTAATACACTATTTTTTTTTTTTTTTTTTTTTTTTTTTTAGTTTCACAGCATCTGCAATGTATAGGAAAGTCTTCATTTTCTATGTCTCCTACTTAGGCATTGCTTTCTTTTTTTTTTAAGAGTGAGAGAAGGTATGATTTATAAGCATTTTTTTTTAGTTGTTGATGAACCTTTATTTTATTTATTTATATGCAGTGTGGAGAATTGTACCTACAGCCTCACACATGCTCTACCACTGAGCCACAACTTCAGCCCCAGGCCTTGCTTTTTCATAGAACCTATATGCAACCTAGAACACAATCTGTTTAAACATGATCAGTGAAAATCATGTTGGCTTATTTCAAGTGGATTTCCTTGGAATGAGAGTGGGCCTGCAGAAAGTCTATATGGGGAAAATCCTTACAGTGTAGAGTAGCCATTGTGGAGTACTATGCACTGTTGTGCTATGAAGTCCAGCATGTGGCCTATATATGCTAGTCTTACTGGATAATCCCTTTTATGTCACATTCTTTTAAAACCAGAAAATGTTTGGTTTATTAGAAATAATTCTTACAGAATATTATGTGACAATTATCTGATTTTCTAGAGACTTAAACTGTTTTTTTCCCCATATTGAACTGTTACAGTAAAAAAATTGTTTCTTTTATTAGGCATCTTTTTTTAATCTCATTTACTAGCAATAAAATCCCATAACAATTTAGTTGTTCTGGGATTTGGTTTTGGAAATTAACAATCTCATAGATAACTGCAGAAGCAAAAACATTGTATTCTATTGATACCACATGCAAATTTTCACTAATTCTAAGGGAAGTTATTGTATGGTCAGAAATATTACATAATAATTATATAATATTGCTGAATACAGAATTGAAGAAAGAGTAACTTTCTGTGTTCAAGGACAATAAATATAGTAAAAAGGATGTATTTGGATTAACAGATCTTAATGATCCAAAATTTAACTCTTTCCCTATCTCAGTGGTTCTCTATTAGGGGCAATTCTGTCCTCTTTCCTTAATGGACATTGGTCAATATATGAATAAACATTGATTGACATATTTGTTAGGGTTATGCTGGTAGCTAGTGGGTAGATATCAGGAATGCTGCTAAACTTTCTACAGTGCATAGCACAGCCTATACCTACCTGTCCCTGAAAAATTATCCAGCTCAGAGTGTAAATAGCTGATTTTTAGAAATCCTGCCCATCTCTTTTGCTTTTGGTATTGCAATAATACAATTAATAAGTTACAATATTTAGAACGTTTTACTTCTAAAGTTCTAGGTAAAGCTCATCTCTCCAAATATGACTACTACCTTCAGAGAGAAATTTTTCGTTACATTTATCTTTTTGCGGTAGGCACCAGGGGTTGAATTCAGGGACACTGAACTACTGAGCCACATTCCTATCTCTATTTTGTATTTTTATTTAGGGACAGGGTCTCACTGAGTTGCTTAGTGCCTTGCTTTTGCTGAGGTTGGCTTTGAACTTACAATCCTCCTGCTTCAACCTCCCAAGCTCTGGGATTCTAGGCATGCTCCACTGTGCCCGGGGTCATCACATTTATCTTTGATGGTAATTTTCTAATCTGTATGTGATCAATAATTATAAAAAGAAAAGAAATAAAACTCTGTCAGTGGTAAATGTAAACATAGGGATTAATGAAAGCCAATTTCTTATTTAATAGGTGAGGAAATAGAGATATGAAGAATTACTTGTTGTCATAGATTTAGTGGCAGGACTAGGCATCCCAGTTTCTTGTGCTTCAGACTTAAATGAGAAGAATTTTACCTGTAGTCGTAATGGGAAATTACTTGACAATATGCCCTACTGATGCCAAGATGATACCAAGTAATTAGTTGAGGAAAGGAGAGTAAAACTGGTTTTAAAATGGTTAAATTATTTCTAACATATATAGATGTTGATTTATGTAAAAAGATGCCCTTTGAAAAAGTCTGCAATTCAGAAATACCAGTAAATATTTGTTCCCGAAAGACTCTGACTTGAAATGTTAAATATCACAAGAGTTGGAATGCTACTTTTATTTTAGAAAAAGTAATTATGGAAACTCAGATATTCTTGTTCTTTTGATAGCAACGAGCAATTATTTAGTATCTGATTATCTTTCATTTGAAATATAAAAGTCCTTGCTCTCCTGAAGCTCTGGTTTTTCTCATTTTGTTACTCATTAGCACCTGTCCTAGAGAGACAGAGAGCAAGAAAAGTAGATGCTCCAGGAAGTGTTTTTACTTGTTAATAATGGCCAGAAAGAGAAAAGAAGAAAGGCAGAAATAAGATTTTATTATTTTTGATCATTCAATGTAACTTATTACAGAAGGTAGAGAAAATGGGAGTACTATACTTCATAAAATTTTATTAAGGAAAATACCTATTCAACTGTTAAATTAAATGACCCATTACTTCTTTACCTTATTAATATATATGAATAAAAATGATTTCCTGTGTTTTATAGGTTACAATTAACTTTAAATTTTATTATAGTCACAATATCTATCTACCTTGGAAGATAGACAGGTATTCATATCTTCTTTGGTATAGATAAAGAAACTAAAATTCAGAGAAGTGATACTTTTCAAGGTCACATGCCTAGAATATCACCAAACTGAAAATGATAGTAGGGTGTTATGACATCTCATCTAAGCTAAAGCTCTTTATTATAATTACTTCATTCATTTAAAATATGGTTTTGGGTGGGAAAGAAATTAATTGGTTGTTTGACTTTGGATCATTAATTTTGTAAAGAATTATTCTAATAACCATAATAAAGTACTCCCGTGTGCCTAACCTGATATATCTTTAGAGATCAAAAGATATTTTTGAGGGCTGGGGATGTGGCTCAAGCAGTAGCGCGCTTGCCTGGCATGCGTGCAGCCCGGGTTTGATCCTCAGCACCACATACAAACAAAGATGTTGTGTCTGCAGAAAACTAAAAAATAAATATTAAAAAATTCTCTCTCTCTCTCTCTCTCTCTCTCTCTCTCTCTCTCTTTTAAAAAAAGATATCTTTGAAAAGTTCAGATTTTTTTTTGTTTTGATTTACTAGTTTGTTCATTTAATCTTATTTTAAAGAAGGTTTGTAAAGAGGATTGCTTTCTGAGACCTTCCATAGATATTTAAACCACTTTCCACTGCACGTATTTCTCCAAATTGTAAGGTGTTGGAGAAAAGTATGCCAAATATATTGTTATATTCCCTGGAGCATTTAATAGCATGTGTGGCACACAATAGATTTATAAAGTAAATGAAACAAGTGAATATATTAAAGAATGAATGAGTGGATTTCTTTAGCATCTTGATCAAGTAAAAATAGTTGTAGATTTTGACAGCGTATGAAGGGATGAGGTGCTGAGTGAGGAAGCATCAGTCTCTTGAACTATCTTTGGGGCTGAATTTATTATCCTACTGAGAAAGAATGCTAACGCAAAATTCATTATGAATGAATTTAAGCTGTGTCTTTAAGTAAGGGTCTAACAACTCCTCTTTAGGACAGTGCTCAAAGTTAAAACAGAATTGAGATCTCAATACGCAGGCCAACTTATAGCTGTTAGTCACTAGGACATTGAAAACAAAATATTAGTGGTCTGTTTTAGCATCACTTTTCCTTGGACCATCTTTCCACACAGAAATGTAGGTAAATTCAGCAAAGCAATGTGTTTTGAAATACATTTCTTATAAAAATTTGGACTTAATTTATTGTGCATATTAAGGAATTCATTGCATAATTCATATTGAGAAATGACATTTATAATAGTCACCTTCAGGCTAAGATGAACTTGAGTAGAGTGTAGGTTACCTAATTAGAACTTTAAAGGTGGAACTCTGAGATTGAGTAACCTCAACTAATGAACCCTGGATGAAGGACTTTATCATTGATGTTTCAGGACAGTACAGGGAGACTGGTTTCTGTCTTAGGGCAAACTCCAGTTTAAAATAATTCTCACCAAAATAATAGACAGGATATAAGGTCACAGGCTTTCTCTCTGTATTCAAGCATTTATCATAAGCAGAAGAAAATTGAATTTGTTTTTCATAACAAGAAAGCCTTTACACTCTACAATAATTTTTCAAAAAGAATAATAATTCTGGGGGGAGGATTGTGGCTCAGTGCTAGAGCGCATGCCTTGTACATGTGAAGCACTGGGTTCAATCCTCAGCACCACATAAAAATAAAAAAAGGCATTGTGTCCATTTACAACTAAAATAAACTAAAAAAAGTATAATAATTCTGAAAAAAGGTCAACAACTTTTATAATGAAAATATTAATTCTTTGCTACTGAATTGCTAAAAATGCACTAACCAGTGAACAGGCTGAAGGTTTTGTTTGTAGTTGTCATTATATCTGTTAACAGACTCTATAGAGGCCTGACTCTGGGTTGTTCCAACAGACCAGATTCTATCACCTGCTACCTCAAGAGTCCAATCAGAATGATGAACAGTGGGTGAATTAAGAATTCATTCAATATGGCTATATTGGGAAGAATTGGAGGTCCAATGTCCTAAGCCCTGTCTTTGGGGCCCTGATGATAGCTCCAGGTTTACAGAGAGAAAGAACAAAAGTGGGGAGGGAGCAAGAAGTATGTTTAGTCAAGGAGTCTTGTTTGAAGTATGGTCTGGGTGATTATTTTCTCAAGTCTGATTCTTTGAGGTCCTGTTGAGACCAGGGAAGATTATCACCTACAAGTCTTGCTGTTCCTGGAGCCTGAGAGAAGCTGCAGATGAGACCTGTCTATCATAATCTGTTAATTATGATGTCCTGTGAATCTTTAAAATATGTTAGTTACTCTCATTTTGGTGTCTTCCGACTTAAAGAGAGAAGAGAGAAACTGGGTAAATTTAGGTAGACACAAGGCTAATCAACCTTGCATTACCAGTTTTCAGACAAAGTGTCCTGAAATGATTAACACGCCCACATGTAGGCTTGGGCAGGTATCTGAACCAAAGCTCCAGGAAGCAAGAGGACACCAAGGCAATATGGAGGCAATGCCAAGCTTTTATCCCATTTTTAGTTATCCATCAGGCACTTGCTGGTCCAAGGGAAGAGTCAGTACTTTTAGCAAAGGTCACCTTTAAGGCCAGGTTACATATCTGTGTTCTGATGTTTTGACTAAATAGCTATGCTAACTCCTCTCTGTGTCATAATTCCACTTTCTTTCCCTCCCTGGTATTTGGAATACAGATATTTGTGTTTGGAATCCATTTTATAGATTTCTATGTCCTATAAGGGCAGAGGCTGGGTCCTGTTCAATCTGTGTTTCAGATCTCACTCCACAAGGCCTTGAACCAAGTAGGTATCCCGTATGTGTCTGCTGAATACAGGAGTGACCAAAGGGGACAGAGCGTACTCTACAGACGTAGAGAAATGGCTAAAGAGTTTAGAGCCACATTTGAATATAATAATTTTTACACTTTTAGAACCATTAAAAACTCTTAACTGGAAGAGGTTGTAGAAATCTTTTGGTCCAACATTATCATGGTGATCATGAGGACTGGCATCTTAGAGTATTTGGCCTGGTTGAAACAACAAGTGGGAAGAATATTTTAGTGCCCACTGAACTGTTTTCATTTGGTCAAATCTTACTGAAATATTGACACCATTTTAGACATAGTGTCACATTTGTTGTGGTGTTGAAACAAAGAGAGTTCAAGTTTTTGTACATAAGGAAATGTAATAAAGCAGAGCTGTCATTCTCAAATTTAGTATGAATCAAGGGTTGTGATGAGAAATTGGTAAAGCCCAGACTGCAGGCACCCACCCAGAGAATCTGATTTATAAGTCTGAGTGGAGGCCAACATCTGCAGTTTCCAACAAGTTCTCAGATCATGCTGCTGGTTCCAAACAACCCTGGAGAATGATTGGCTGGAGTATTGTTTTGTGTGGACTATTTCGGGCAAAAAGAGATGCTACCTTCTCATGAAAAAAAAAAAAGGGAAAAAAAAAGAATTATTTATGTAACATTTCTTGTTTTTCTCTTTTTAACTCCTTAAGTCCTTCTGGTGGTGGAGTGACTAACCTAATGGACAAACATGGTAATGTTGGGTGAGCATTTTCCTTCTTAAGATTTAGGAAAAGTGACTCCTCCTCTTCTTCTTCTTATTGATACTAGGGATCAAACCTAGGGCCACTTCACCATGGAGCTACCTCCCCAGCCTCTTGCATGTATTACTTTGAAACAGGGTCTTGCTAAGTTGATGAGGGCCTCACTAAGATGTGGAGGCTGGCCTCAAACTAGTGGTCCTCCTGCCTTAGCCTCCTGATTCACTAGGATTACAGGATGAGCCACTGTGACCAGCTTGTTGAACTTACATTTCTCAGTAAGAAGGCACTCATATACTTCTGGATTATTTATTTTTAAATATTAGTAACAAATCATTAACTTGAAAAACTTCTTAACATAAATCCATACAGATTATTTGTGTTATGGGATATAGGAAAAATGTATAGTGATCCAATTTTGACTTATGTCAAAATAAGATATTCATAAATTGTTCAGAGGCAAAATCTATTATAACTTTGGTGTCAAACTTTCAAATTTTTTATTATGCCCTTAAGTGTATAATTTAATTTAATTTATTTTTTTTTGTGCCAGGGATTGAACTCAGGGGCAGTCAACCACTGAGCCACATCCCCAGCTTTATTTTTTTGTATTTTATTTAGAGACAGGGTCTCACTGAGTTGCTTAGCATCTTACCATTGCTAAGGCTGGCTTTGAACTTGAGATCCTCCTGCCTCAGCCTCCCAAGCCACTGGGATTACAGGCATGTACCACCAAGCCCCGCTATAATTTAATTTTTAAATTTAAATGACCATGATGCACACAATGTTTTACTACAGAATTTTTGTCTTATTTAACATAATATTTAAATACAATAATATGTAATACAAATTAATGCATTTAAATATTTGGTAAATTATAAAGCACCATATTATTTTACTATTCTATAAAATATATTAAAAGTTCATATCTGAATAATTAGAATACTACTAGTATCATTGACTGTTTGTAAATATCATGTCATCTTACTGCTAGTTTTGTTCCATTTAGCCACTATTCTGAATTTTGTGTTATCTATATTTCTGCATTTGAAAATTAATTTTCTCACATGTTTAAATAGTACCATACAATGATATTTTGTTTTGGAGGTCTGAAATTCTAATAATGTTGTCATGGCAAAAAGACTTCTGAAAACGTACTCTTTTTACTCAGTAGTCTCTTTCTTTGATTCATGTATATTATTGCTTGTAGATATGCTTCATTCATTTATACATGTGTATGTTTGTATACACACGCACACATTATACAGGTGTGTGTGTCAGAGAGAAAAAGAGTTATGCCATATATTTATAATCCTCCTGGTGAACAATTCTAGGTTTTTAATAGCTTTGGTTTAAAATTAATGTGATGACACCCTGAAAATTCGTACATGTGCCTGGTTCATACACACATGCATCTATTTTGGGTCCACAAATAGAAGTGCCATTTCTGACCTGTGGGCATATATACATTTAACTTGACTAAGTAATGCTGATTTTTTTTTTCAAGGCAAGCGTACCAATTCATAGTGGATATTTTCAGTGCCCCTAGACCTTGCCAACACTTGATCTTCAATAAGCTCTCTCTTGTAAATTGAATTTCTGAACTCACTATTCAATTATGTTCCGCTTGTCTGTTTTGCTTTCTGTGACCTGCAACCACCTGTTCTAGTTCTGGTTCTATGTCTTTATGATAGGTCGTGATGTTGGTAGGGCAACTCCACTGCCTTGTTTTTCTTCTTCAATGAGCATCTTGATTATATTTGTGTCTTTGCTCTTTATATATAATTAAGCATCATCTTTGGGGACTTCCTCAGTATCTTTTGGAGATTACTTTGGATTTAAAGGTTAGAGGAGAATTTGTATCTCTAAATATTTGTAATAGCTTTTATCACTAAATAATACTTTCTCTGATTCCTTTACCCCAAACCGGATTTCATGAAGCAAATATGCTAGAATTTGCAAGCCATCAAAGACTCCCGTCTTATACTTCAATTCAAAAGATTTATTATCTCTTTGATATGAATGACTAACTCCCATGTGATTATTACAAATGTGATAGTTGGCTAACACCCAAATGGTTATTAGTGCCATATTATCCATGGAACAGAAAGTAACTTTTGCTTGCAAATAAATTATTAACCACTGCAGTAGCAGAAGATGGCCTGTGAAGGAAAGAAAGAACTGAATCTTTAGAAGGAACCATGGTGTTCAGCGTATATCCAAGTAACCCAGAAAAATAAGAGAGAGAGGAGGCAGGGGGCATGTATGCAAAACATTTGAAGCAATGACAAAATCAAATTCAAGACAGCAAGTAGCTTAGTTGTGAAAAGGTGGAATCTCTTTCCCTTGAAGCAGAGTAGAACTACGTATTGCTATTTTCATCTGAAAAGTGAGACTTCAGAGAAATCAGAATTATACAGAGGATTGGATGACATCATTCATTACCATACTTAAGATCTGGGCATGTCTTGTATAACTTCCAGGACATGCTGATCTTCCAGATGAACCAGTGAATAGCATGTCAGTGACTGTCAATGTGGTTTCTCCTTGCCCTTCAACACCTCAACACAGATTGGGCCTAACCCACTTTATTCATTTTGCATGACTTTAAAATTTTTTAACTTAAAAATATAAAAGAGAAAGTACAGTGCATCTGCTAAATTATTGCAATGACTTATTTTAGTTTTAAAGACTTGGAAATGGAAACTTTCTATTATTCTCTTCGTCATGTCTCACAGGATTATTGAATATTCTCTTCCCAGTGAGTACCATTTAGAAAAATCAATTGTTCTGCTGTTCCTCCGATAGCCCAGTATTGTCCTTAGTATTGCTTCAACTTCACCTGCACTGATCCCTGCATCCTATGCCTTACTTCTCTAGACTTATTTTTAGATGTATATGACTTAAAAAAAATAAAAAGGAAAGAAAAAAAACAATATGACACTGGCCTTTCATCTTATATTGATTATATGGCTGGTTTGTGTTTTTATGGATGACTAAGTATCACCTTTTTACCACCCTATTTTTCTTTGTTTCATTACTCAATGTTTAGCTTGATGGTTTTGTTTAAGGCCAGTCACACCATGCCAAATTTTCTATTATTGAAATTCTGGGAAGAATAAATATCTCATCATTTTGATTTAAGATGGAGGAGTTGTTGGCCAGAGAAAATAGTTGATTTTGGCTTCAACAAAGCATAAAATACACAAATAGAACACAGAATAAAAAGACATTGAACGTTTGCTTAGAAAATAGCTAACACACTTAGAACATAAACCAAACCTGGTCTCTAAGTGTTTTCCAGTGACAGCAATGAATAGCAGCATCTAGCACCAGGTACTGCCGTGTAATGACAATGATGCCAGACAGCATTTTTTTTTCTTTTCTTTTTTTTTTTTAATGCGTCTTATTTCTCTATGATGAAACCAGTCAAGAGAGATATTCTTTGTAGCAAGGGATAATCAAATGTTAAGAAAGAAAAAATACATTAGTAGCTGTCTTCCTTCCCTAGACAAGTAGCTATGAGCATCATGTTTTTGAGATCTTACATATGGATATGCTATTTGAACTGCATTTTAGTCATCATTTAAAAAAGAATGACACCAAATTCAGCAAAGATTTTTCAGATAACACCTTTAGTACAGTGTACTAATAGATGTTTTGGGCAAATTAAGGAGGAATAAGACTTCGTGATCTTCATTTTATTCTTTTAATGAGCAGATGACATCAGTTTTTTTAAAAAAAGGGAAATGGACCTAATATTTGTTAAATGGTGAATATGTTGGACTTATGGCATTGAAAATGTGAAAGAATTATGAAACCATGTCAAATTTGACACATGGATAGTCCTGTGGACCTCTACAAAAGTGAAAGCCGGATCTAAAATGACTTAAAAGAAGAAAAAATACGTGACAGTGGTATTAAACGGGACGAGGACAGTTGATATTTAGAGAGAATAAAGTCTGAGAGGAAGAATGATCATAAAGAAAACCCTAACTCCAGGCTGTGGAATGCAAGTGTAACCCAATCAATCAAAATTAAAGAATAATTTGCTGTTATTCAATTAATTTTCCTGTGAGAGTTTTTGATACACTCCCCTCCCCCACCAAGCACTTACCAGTGCCCCCTGGTGGTCTGTTTCAGCTTAATGACTGGAAATCACTCCAGTGGGAATTCTGTATACTTGCAAAGCCTTCACCACTGTGCAAAGCTTGTTCCTGGCTCTTGGGAAGGATTCCCTTGATTGTCCACATGCACATAAATGACCTAAAATATTTCCTTGATTTTATTTCTTTCTGTCTAATTAGCAAACTCTCAAATTCTGCATCTGGAGAGCATCAGTAAACCTTTCTGTAAAGATTTAGTAAATTATCTGCTAAAGAAAACTAAAGAAAATCAAGACAAAATGTTGTAATGTTATCTAGACAGGACAATTTTCTATTTTTAAAATTATTTTTAATACCCGTGCCACCCAAACAAACAATAAACAAACAAAAACAATAGCAAAAGAAGAATTATTTTTCCCTTTGCCTTTCCTTTGCAGTCGCCTTGCAAATTAAAAGTATTTGTTCTTTTTTAGTTAATTGTTACAACATGTCTCACTATTTCATTGAGTTCTTTACAGCAATTCCTGTTTTATGGGCTTATTATTGCCCCTTGAGGATTTACATTAGTAGAAGTTCATATAAGTTTATGGACTTGATCGACTTAAGTATTTCTAACCTTATGTCTTATTGAATAAATATGACCTACCTGTCCAAGTTTCTTCTTGGTAGATACAACGAATATTATTTGTAAATGCAGGAGCTAAACAGTGGGCTTGCTTAATTACACATACATGGGTTACAAATTAACATAGACAAAGATAATTAACATACAAATTAACAGAGACAAAAACATTCCCATGAAGGTACATTCTACTTATTATTTTGGGCCACAGTAGCTACCCTAACTATTAGCAAAGTGTGAGGTTAATGAAAGAAGAGGAATGGAGAGACTAAAAGAAAATCCAAACAATAGATGGGAGGAAATAATAAACTATGGACTTAGAAAAAGAACAACAACTTGAGAAATTAAAGAGACAGAGATGGAGAGGAATGAGAAAGGCAGATGTGTGGAGAGGAAGGTAGGGCATGCTTAAATCCTAAATTCTGAAACAATCTCTTTCTTACTTCCTTTGCTTTTCCTGCATAACATGCAGGTAGGTATTCATGCTCTGTTGCTTGGTTTCCTGCATTTTTCTAAATTTTATTTCTAGAATCTCTTCGTCCACCCATGGTATTGTTACCACTGTTGACCTGTGACGAGTCCTTGCTTCCCCGATGTTGAAGAATAACACCAAAGAAGCACGCCAAGGCAAGGTCAGAGTAGAAATTAGAAGTTTATTAAAGGACAGCAGAAAAGACTTCTCCCGGAGGAAGAAGGAGACCCAAGAGGTGGAATCCGTGGAAGTGCGGTTGTTTCCCCTTTTTATAGTTTTGGTGATGGAATGTAGGTTGGAAGGCCCCAGGGGTGGGACACAGGTGGGCCAAAGAAGTAATCTGGTCAGGAAGGACTTCATTCTCACTTCTTTGAGGTGGACTTTGGCCTAGGGCCTTTTCAGGACTTCATTAACATTCCATGAATTGTTCTGTGTTTTTCCTGAGTCATTCCCAGCATGGCCTCCATCTTCGATTTCACTCGATATTAGACACGATTTACCTAACTACACTGGCTACCTAACTTTAAATCTGGCTTCAGTATAAATGACAATGTATATTCTGAAATTCTTTTATTGGCTTTATGAAGACTCTTCAGTGAATCACTTCTTCAAAGTAAGGTTTGGGAATTGGATTATCAGTCTGTTGTTTTATTTTATTTTTCACAGAACAGCATAAAGACATTTTAAGCATGACTTGCAAATTTTACACATATTGGCTTAAAATAATTTGCATTCAAATCTGGTTTACAACTCTAAAATTGTTTGCAGAACATAATAAATAAATTATCTTTTATGATGCATGTTTTAGTAGGTTTTGTAGTTCAAAATGAAGCATAGCCACTTGATTGTAGATCAGAGTCATAGATTCATGTAAGTTACATCATTTATTGATAGGCACTCTCATAGTTAAGATTTCAATTTCTGTAACAAGATTATCTCTATGCAAATCTTTGTTTTAATACTTTAAGGCCATTAGCTCTTTATGAATAATTTAGTCTATCTAATTCTACTTTCCTCTTGGTAAAAAAAGAATGACAGAAGTATCTACTTCCCAGCTGGGTGTGGTGGCTCATGCCTGTAATCCCAGTGACTCAGGAGGCTGAGGCAGGAGGATTGCAAGTTCAAAGCCTGCTCAAAAATTTAGCAAGGCCCTATGCAACTTAGTGAAACTTTTGTCTCTAAGTAAATTTTTTTTTTTTTAAAAAAAGGTTGCAGATGTGGATCAGAGGTTAAGAAGACCCTGGATTCAACCTCTGGTACTGGAAAAAAAAAAAAAAAAGAAAAGAAATCTATTTCCCAGTGTTGAGAAACTGTATACATGAGGTTCAAATAAAATTGAGCTTGTTTGTTCTCTTTGGCACACATGTGTGTGCATGTGGTTCCTTCCGTGTGTCTACTATTTCATCAGTCTTTGCATGTCCCTATCCCTTATTTCTTTCTCGTCTCTTCTTATTAATTCTGCAAAAGCATCCATTCTCTCCCCCTTTACTTCCTTTCTTTATTGTACTTATTTTCTTTCTGAACCTGAATTATAATACCATGTTCTTTTCAGCTTCCCCTCCTGGAATACAGAGACCTTTTCTATCTTGCTTATTGTTATATCCCTGGTGCACAGAAAATTTTTCAATGGATATTTATAAACGATTAAAAATTGAAATAATGCATATAAATCATTCAGCAAATGAAATTACCATTAGCTTTGAACATTAAGGTATTAAGGTTAAGTGATAACATGATAAATGAGCATTCTTTCATTCTATTTATGTCTAAAAATTGAATAAGGCAAATCTCAGCTTGACTTTGAGATAATAAAGTTATATAATATACATTTTGTGAATTACTTTTTTTTTTTTAGTAATGGGGATTGACCCCAGAGGTACTTAACCACTAAGAACACTCCTAGCCCTTTTTCATTTTTAAAATTGAGACAGGGTCTCTCTAAGTTGCTAATTCTGGCTTTGAACTTGGGGTCTTCCTGCCTCATCCTGTGGAGTCGCTGGGATTACCAGCTTGCACCACCACACCTGACCTTTTCAGTATTATTCTTAAATTGCACTTTTGGTTATTAGTTACCTTACTGGTATTTGAGAACATTAAGAGTAGTTGACTTTTCTGAAGTTTTCAAAGTCTAGAATGTTTATTTTAGTTAGAAATAACTAGAAAATAAAAACTAATAGCTTGACTTTTTATTTCTGAAGACATATAAAGACATGATGAGAAAAATGATTTTCCAATTTTTATAGGATATGTTTAAAAGTATGAATCAGAGTGAATGATTTTTCATTTCTATAGATTAGGACCCATTTCTTTTTAAAATAAAGAAGGCTAAAAAGATTATTTCCTGTCATAAATTAAAACACAGTGCAATGGGTTTTAAAAAATTAATGAAATATGGGCTGGGGTTGTGGCTCAGCGGTAGAGCGCTAGCCTAGCATGTTTGAGGCACTGGGTTCAATCCTCAGCACCACATAAAAAATAAAATAAAGATATTGTGTTCACCTATAACTAAAAATAAATACTTTAAGAATTAATAAAGTAGTGTATTATTTGTGAAATGGGTTGCTTTTTGGATGACTAGAGCACATGTTTACTCTGTTAAGCACTCACGCACACACACGTGAACACATATTAATAGACGTGAATATTGTCTCCTAGCAGAATAATTTAGTCACAGCAGAATTGGATTAAGTTAGCCCTCATCTGGTTATACAAGGACCCTGCTTCGTATAGTGAGAGACCAAAGAGTCTCATGGCCAGCAAATGAAAATAGAGTAATAGAGCAGAGCACAGGTGTTGAAATTCTTGACAGAAGTAACGGTGAAAGTCCAGGAATACTGAGTATAATAACTGGTAGACATTAGTAAACAAGAGCTAGATAAGCCCTCAGACTGAGAGTTACAGAGACCCTAACAGCATTAAAACAGCCACAAAATTAGTGTCAGATCCTGGGCTCAGATTCCAGACACATAGAAAACAGGGTGAGAGAGAAATCTTTAGGCAAGGGCACAGAAGTAAAGAAATCATTACCTTTGAGCCACAATTTATTGAATACTTAGAGGCACCGGATACAATTCCAAGTGCTTTATAATTATTGTCTCACATATCCCTTATCTACCTGCATGAGGTGGATTCTATTTTAGCAATTATTAAGATGAGAACGTTGACACACAGGGAAGCTCAATAATTTTCTTGGTGTTAGAGAAATAATAAGTAGAGAAAACAGGATTTGCATCTAGACAGCCTGGAATACAAAAGACACATTTTAAATCAGTAGTCTTTACTGCTTCTTTTCTTAGCAAGAAGCAAAACAAAGACAACAACTAATAAGTATTGCATTTTTGGGAGGGATGGGGTACCGGGTATTGAATTCATGGACACTCTACCTCTAAGCCTCATCCCCAGCCCTATTTTGTATTTTATTTAGAGATAGGATCTCACTGAATTGCTTAGTGCCTTACTTTTGCTGAGACTGGCTTTGAACTCGAGATCCTCATGCCTCATCCTCCTGAGCCACTGGGATTACAGGTGTGTCACTGCACCTGGCCGCAAGTATTGAATATTTTTTTGTACACTAGTGTTTAGTCAGCTTTGTGTTGCTGGGCCCAAAAGATCTGATAAGAACAATCTTGTGGAGTAAAAGTTTCTTTTGGCCCAGAGTTTCAGGGTTTCCATCTATGGTTGGCCAATTTCATAACTTAGAGCCAGAGGTGAAGCAGAACATCATGGTGGAAGGGTTTGGGGAAGGAAAGCAGCTCAGGGTATGGAAACTAAGAAGCACAAGTAGAGCCCTGCTCACCAGGGACAAAAGATAAACCCCAAAGGCCTATCCCTAGTGACTTAACTTCCTCCAACTAAACCCTACCTGCTTAATCCAAAATAGTGGATTCGTTCACTGATTAGGTTAGGGATGTCATAATCTAATCATTTCACCTTTGAATATTCTTGATTCTTCTCACACACAAGCTTTTGGGGGACCCCTTATACCTAAATCATAACAATTAGGTACTACTCAATGTGCTTCACATATATTAATCTAGTGGGTCTTTACTGTAACCCAACTCAGGGCACTCAACTCATTTGCAAAGCATAACTAAGTCCCAGAGAGGCCAAGGTCTTTTACCTGGTTGTACAGTGAGAGGGTTGCCCAGCTGTAGCTGAACCACTCTACGGCACCATCACAGAGATATGTGACCCAGAAGGGGCTTTCTTGTGGGGAAGGTCAATCTCCATTCCACTGGGACTAGGTTAACATGTTATAGCAGGAACAGCAGCAAAGGTGACATGACAGAAAGTTACTAGGATAGCAGTCATTAACCTTTTTGGACTTATGACCCTTGCACTCTTAAAAAAATATTGAGAATGCCAAAAAGCTTCATTTTATGGAATGTATTAATTAGTATTTAGTGTACTAGAATTTAAAAAATGAGATATTTAAAAATATTTGTTTATTAATCTACTTAAACAATGTTTATTAAATATTAATATACTTATATTTTATTAAAAATAGCTATACTGTGCATAACAAACAAAAAATAGAGTGACAAAGTATTTACCTTTATGCAGTTAAAACAACACCTGCCTTAAGAAGACAGCAGATTCTCATATCTGCTTTTTATGGGGGGGTGGTGGTACTGGGGATTCAACTCAGGGGCACTTGACCATTGAGCCACATCCCAGCCCTATTTTGTATTTTATTTAAAGACAGGGTCTCGTTGAGTTGTTTAGTGCCTTACCATTGCTGAGGATGGCTTTGAACTTGCAATCCTCCTGCCTCAGCCTCCCAAGCCACAGGGATTACAAGCATATTCTAATTCACCTGGCACATATCTGCTTTTTTTAAACAAAAATATTTTTTAATTGTAGATGAACACAATACCTACCTACCTAACTACCTTTTTTTTCCTTTCTTTTTACATAGTGCTCAGGATTAAAGCCAGTGCCTCACACATGTCAGGGAAGTGCTTTACCACTGAGCCACAACCCCATCTCCTTATATTTACTTTTGCATTCAATCTGTTGTACTAGATTGTTTTGGTCGGTGTATTTTATAAATATTCATATACACACAAAGAAGTTGTTGGAAAAGGGTTTAACAACCTTTTGTGAACATTTTATATATTATTTTACATTATCAATAAGTGGTTATTTTTTGAAGGAATAGATGCAATGTGGAATCTGAAATGTTGTGTCACATCTTAAAAAGATCTCTTCCCTACATGAGATTTTGTAATATTGGCTGGAAAACATTGATTTACTGAGTTACGTGTCTTTCAAATACTGACATATCTCATTAAACAATAGCAACAATATAACATTAATATTACCACTGGTTATTTAATTGATTCACTAGAAATAAATTGAGAATCTGCCAAAGTCATAGGTGGCCATTAAGAGATTCCCAAAATTCTAAACTTTTTGCTTAAAAAGCTCAAATTTTATCATTGGCAAAAATGATGAATACTTTAAAATCAGTTATTTTCTTTGAGAGGCTCACTATTGACTTTTGGGAAAAAAACTGGTAAGTACCCAGATATGGATATATGTAGTTTGTCATTCTTTATTTCAAATAACAGTGATGTTCCAGAACACTGGCTTGTTTAGCTCATAGATTAAGAATCACATAACTGCTATTATGTGAGAAAACTATTGTACTTTGTTATGGAGGGGAATGCTTTATGAGTGCTTCCTATTTGAACACACAGACTTTTACAATAACTTTAAAAATGTATATTCAAGGGTCAAGAATAATATTAATAATATCTCTTCTTCATTTAAGATATTCTTCATGAAACTGTCTTTCTTCTAAATATGAGTGCATGAAGTGGTGAATCCAATGACAATTGAAGAATTTATTCCTGTCAAGAACTATTTGTTGCTGGGTGCAGTGGCACATGCCTGAATCCCAGCTGCTCAGGGGGGTGAGGCAGTATGTTCACAAGTTCAAAGCCAGCCTTACAAGGCCCTAGAAAATTTAGAGATACTTTGTCTGAAAGTAAATAATAATAATAATAATAATAAATGGCTGGGGTTAGTAAGTGCCCCTGGGTTTAATCTCCCATACCCCAAAACAAAAACCCAACCAACAAAACAAACAAACAAACCCACAAAAACATAAAACAAAAAAACCTGAAGTATTTGTTCTAGATATTCAACTATATTTGTGAAATTTATGATTTAGTTTCATGTAAGAGATACTATTTTTTATTTATTGTACTCAGAACTACTGCTAGTACTGTAAACCCACAACAACAATAACAACATTTTAACTACTACACCTGCTCTGCATAGTTAAGCCTTGAATTCAGACTCATAAAAAATCATTTTAATATAGTGAGGTAAGTGATATATAATGGTGGCATTTATGAGGTTTTTTTTGTGTGTGCACACAGTAAGGATAATTCTTCATTTAGACCCATGTTTGTCATCAAATAAACAAAAAGCATGCATTCGGTTAAAAGTTCAATATTCTTTCTGTAGTTGGGACAACTGTAAAATAGAGATTTGACTGATCAGTATCATGTGGGGATGATGAATGTGAGCAAACTTGTGTTTTCAAGGGCTGAACTCTGCTAAGTAATGACCTAACATTACTTATTAAACAACAACAATAGCTGTTTGGATTTCAGATGTGCATGTGGCAAACTAATATATACTTCATGAAAAATAAAAGAGGACTTCAGTAGGCTTGATTGGAGAAGGAGACCAGCCACAGCTCTAGTAGCACAAGGTAAATCAATATACATTGTTTAAAGATGGGGATTGATCGGTGTCCTCATGAAACTTTCAACTGATGTTGTAAAAGTAAAATACCAACATCCCACATTCAATAAACTTTCAGTACAACTGGAGCTATCAACCTGTATCACTTTATTTATAATATTTGCCTTCCCAAGTATGTGGGAAGTAGGAGTGTACTTATTACAGTATAAATTCATCTTAATTTATGTTTAACTAGCTGCAAACAAAATGCTGTTTCAACACATCATGATTTTCTGCTTTGAGTTAGTCATCTTTTCAATTTCAGCTTGGCCATAATCAACAACGAACGGTAAGTACATCAGAAGAAGAGGAGAAGAGCATGGAAAACAGGATGGTTTCACCCTTAGATATGAGATGAAGTGGTTCAGTGTGGCCAGGTTAAAGGATGATATTCAGGAAGGAAGGTCAGAGATGACTCTGGAAAGCTGAGAAACTAGGGCCAAAGGATGAATGGACTCACTTGCCACACTTAGAGCTTACAGAGAGTTAAATTAATTTGAATTTGAACAGAAGGAGTCTCCAGCTCACATTGGGAACAGTGGGAAAAATATTTTGGTGGCCGATTGAAATGCAGGTAGAAAGATCAGTTAGCAGGTAATGGAAATAATTTGACACATAATGACCTTTTGAGGAATGAAGTACCACCTTGCCAAGATATAGGAACATAGCCTTTCATTTCATTGGTAGGAATATGTGTATCTGAGTGTAGTTTGACGTATTACAATCTCAGTGAGGAATGGAAAAGAGTCTAGTACTGACTTTCGGTTCCTTCCCCTGAAGGCTGGTTTTGGAAATCGTGCTCTATGTAATTTCCTTGTATAATATGGTGTGATTTTTGCCATCAGGTGATACATTGTGTGTTTTTAAATCCCTCAATAAATCTCACTCTTAAGCTTGAATTAATTCCTTCACCAGCCCTGCCCCAACCACATGTCCAGGTGGAATAGTACAATTCTCCCCCTAATATTATCACCATGTTTATAAACAAAGAGGCAGAGGCCTCCCTGTCTGCTGGATGCTCTTGTACCAGACAGAGATGGCTGTGGGCAACTTTCTAGGATGCACTTCTAGATGTAGACCTTCAATGTCTTTTCATCACGGCAGGTGGTTACAAACTTGTTTACAACTTTTCAGCTGCCTAGTTACTTTAGAATCTGCTTGTTCTCTTTACTCAATCAATAGAAAGGTGACATCGTGCTCCCTGCCTTGTTCTAAAAACTATTATCACACTGATTGATTTTAACAGCATGATAATCCTATGAGTTAGCTGAAGTTATTATCTGCATTTTATAGGGGAGGAAACTGGAGCTGAGAATGAAGAAAAAACTTGCCCAGATAGTAAGCAACAGAGCAGAGATGGGCATTGGGTGGTTCAACCCCATGATATGCTCCCATAACCTCACAACTAAGTCGCCTCTCTTGGGTTAGTCTCTTGAACTTTTATGTGTGTTACTCAGCTTTTGTTTACTATGACAAAAGACCTGACAAGAGCAATTTTAGAGGAGGAAAAGTTTATTTGGCACTCACGGTTTCAGTGATCTTAGTTTGTAGATACCTGACTCCATCACTCTGGGTCTGAGGTGAAGCAGAATATCATGGCGAAAAGCTGTGGAGGAGGAAAGCTTAGGATATGACCATCAGGAAGCATAGAGCACTGTGCTCACCAGCAACAAAACCCCAAAGGCACCCAGTGACCCACGTCCTCCAGCTAATCCCCACCTGCCTATAATTACCTGTCAGTTAATTCATATCAGGGAATTAATGCATGGATTAGGTTAAGGATCTCATAACCCCATCATTTCACCTCTAAACTTTCTTGCATTTTCTCACACATGAGCTTTTGGGGGACACCTCATATCTAAATCATAACACTGTATTTGTTGTGTTTTATTTATTTATTTATTTATTTATTTATTTACTTACTTACTTACTTACTTACTTATTTGGTTGTTGTTCTATGGGATGCATTGCTCAGCTCCACTGATCGCACTGATCGAGCTGGAGCTTTTCAGCCTTGACTACCACATATCTATGATGTAAATGTCAGTTTAGTTTCTTAGAAATCATATTTCGTCTGTGCATGACTGTACCAGTTTTCAATTTTAAATAGAGCAGAACACCAATATTTGTTAGATGTAATGCCTCCCAGGATGCACACTGGGCTGACTATCTTCCATTTGCCAGTACACGCTCACTTTTCACCCTCTTCCATCATGATCTCTTTCCCAGGAGGCTGATTCTATGAGTTCTAGCTTCCTAAATGTTTGGGCCAGTGGGAAAACACAATGAGATATTAGAAATGAGATTAGTGTATTTGTTTTCCTCGTTCTCTCTGATAATGTTTCTGTGGGTGAGGCAGATGACCATAACTCAACTCAAGGCAGTCTTCTATATGTGACCTTCTGCGTTTTTTGGTTCTCTGTGTTAATTTCTTCCTCTCTTAATCTCTTTTGTCCAAAGCAGGGCTTTTCTATTACTAAGTGAGGTTATCATACTCTTACACCCACAGTTTTGTAAATTGTCACTTTGTAAATAAACCCCCTTGAAACTTGAGAATATTATCTATTTTCTGTTGAAACTTAGAATAATACACACGCTACAGCATGCATACACACTGCACTAGCGGCACACGCACGCGTGTACACACACACACACACACACACATTTGCTTGAATTATGTCTTCTATTCTGGTAGGAAAACAGACAAGACTCTAGACAATAAGCAATACATACAGTTTTATGCTTGACACAGTGAGTGTAGAACATTTCAGCCTCATAATGCAGGTATCAGAGATGAGACTTTTATTGCTTCTACACTAGTATCAAATATGGAAACATACAAATCCTAAGGATACCAGAAAAGTATTAAATGCTTTTTATGAACGACTAGAACAGTAGGTATAATTTCACACAGACTACATTCATGAGAGAAAGACATTAAAAGGAATGCAAACAAAAACAAGTGGTAAAGAAATTCACCATTGCTACAGGATTCTATTATGATAATTACAGCGGTTCCAAGTTCTCAGATTCCCCAGTTCCTGATCATCGGTTCCAATTTGTTTTTGGTAGCTTCCTCACCTGATTTCAAAAATTCTGTTTAAAATCCCAACTTTAATTTCAGATTCTCTTCTTTGGGCCCTGTTGATATCTACTGATTCATTGCTGCCAATCATTCTACTATGAGGCTTAAAATTTACTACCCATGGATATCTTGCCTCTCATTCCTGCATGGTTTTGGACTCTCCTTCTCCTCTGTTGGAAGCATCAAGCTCTGTGTGTGAAACTTTAGACTTCAGAGATATATTCCCATTACTTTCTGAATTCTAAAGGAGGGTCTTATTTCTTCTAGTTCCTGCCCCTTTAACTGAGGAATTATATAACATGTGTGATAACTTTGCTTCATTTATTCATTTCTTCCTGCCTAATTCATTTGCCTGAACTTGAAATAGATGTTTGGAAAGACTGCATCAGAAAACAACGTGAAACACACTGCATATTTTCAAATCAAAGCACTTCCCCCAGTGACAGACAGCTCATGATTCTGGATGAGGAAGAAGCCTTGCAAATTCACAATTACTGTGGGTGCTGGTGATTCCCTTCTCAACCCGTTGACTTCCATAGGAGCTAAATAATGAGGAACACCTGCTTCTTTGAAACCTATTGCTAGCCCTTCCTATCTCCTCAATCTGGACATTTTCTCTCTCTTAGGCGATTCATAGAAAACATGGACATTTAATTCGATGTTTTCCTTCTGAGGCAAATATGCAACATGGGACCTGCTGGGATTATTAAAAGTTTACACAGTTTATCAAATGAAGTCATGTTGAAAAACAAGTTCTGATTGGAATGATGTAGCATAATTTGGAGGTTCAAAGTGTGAACTTGAAAATCAAAATCAGCAGGATTTGAAATCCATTTCTTTCATGATATAACAACAACAACAACAAACCTTTTTTAACTTTTAAGACTCTCTCTCTCTCTTTTTCTTTAAAATTTGTAAACAACTATAAGTACTATAATGGTACTTAGCTTTTATTGTTGCTGTTGGGACTAAATGAGGTAATGTATGAAAAGTCCTTGTTATGATTCATGATACACGGAAGTTCTCAGTATGGGGTTGCTATTATCACTATTGTTTAAGTATTTTATTGACATTATTGCTTTATTCTTGTTATGAGTAAATAGACACACACTGTTGTGAGTTTTGAGACATTTAATCTGTTATTGAAAACCAGTTAATCTCCCCCATTACTTAGGAAGTTATAGCAAGGAATGTTATTTTATTGCTAAAAGAGTCTTTAGTTTTATTTTTTAGAAAATTGTAATATAATTCAAATTATAAAATTCAGTGCTGTTTGGCATATTTACAATTGGGCAACCGTTACTACTGTCTAATCTAGCACTTACATGGCTGCTCTCACCCCCCAAACCCACAGTTACTGTGAATTCCCTCTTATCCCTATCCACTGGCAACCACTGATTTGTCTTTATGGATTTGCCTATTTTGGACATTGCATATAGGAGGCATCATACCATATGTGACTTTGGGGGAGTGGCTTCTTAACATGATATTTAAAAGTTTATGATGTCATATTATTAATTATTGTATCACTCCTTTATATAACTGAATAATAGTCCGGTTATTCATATACTCTGTTTTGTTTAAACTTTCATCATTGAATGGGTATTGCATTGTTTTCACTTCTTACCTGCTATGACCAATGTTCTAATTTCTCTACAACAACATTTCCAATCAACATTTATCTGTCTATTTTATTACAGATCTAAAGTAATATCTCCCTGGGGTTTATATTGGTTTATATTTCTTAATAACTAATGATGTTGAACATCATTTCATATGCTTGGCAGCCATTTGTATGTTTTCTTTGAAGAAATATCTATTAAAATTCTTTGTCTATTTTTAGTTCAGTTGGTTGCCTTTTATTACCAAATTGTAATAGTTTTTAAAAAGTGTATAATGGGTAGAAGATCCTTACTAGATATGTGATTTATAAATATTTCTTTCATTCTATGAATTGTATTTTTACTCTGTTGATAGTGTCCTTTGAACCATGAAAACCTAAATTTTCATTAAGTCCAACTTATTATTTTATTTTTTTCTTACTTATGTTTTTGGTAACTTATGTCTAAATTGTGGATCACAGAGATTTACAAATGTTTTCTTCTAGAAGTTTTATACTTTTTGTTCTTCATTTGAGACTTTGATTCATTTGAGTGTGATTCATTGTTTTGTATGTGGATATCCAGCTGTTCTGGAATAATTTTTTGAAAAGACTAATCTTTCCCCATTGAATTATCTTGGAATATTTGTCAAATATCAATTGACCAAAACTACATAATTGAAATATCTTCTAGATAGGATTGAGTCTCTTGTCATAAATGACCCTTTTCTCTAGTAACAATTTTTGTTTTTATAGTCAATTTTTTTTTCTGATCCTACAGGTTGGCCATCCTTTATCCAAAATGTTTGAGACTAGAAGTATTTCAGATTTGGGATATTTTTAGATTTGGCCATGTTTGTATATATACAATGAGATACCTTTGGGCTGAGGTCAACTCTAAACATGAAATTTATTCATGTTTCATGTTTCATATATATCTTTTTCACATATCCTGAAAGTAATTTTATACAATATTTTAAATAATTTTTGGTTTTGAAACAAATTTACATGGTTTGGGATTTTCTACTTGTGGTGTTATGTCAGTACTCAAAAAACTGAATTTGGAGTATTTTGGATTAGAAATGATCACACTGTAGTATATCCATTGCAGCACATTTTGTATTACTGTATTCTGGTATTCTGATTACTGTAAGAATGCTATGTGTTATTTTGGGAATGGGAAGTACATTTTCATCATTTTATCTTTGACCTATTTATGTCTTTGATTATGAATTTTATCTCTTGTAGACAACCTAGATTTGTATTTTTAAAATCTTTCTGCCAATCTCTACCTTTTAATTGGAAGTTCTAATATTTTTACATTTAAGGTAGTTAATAAGCCTATCATTTTGCTGTTTGCTGTCTGCATGTTTTACATTCTTTTGTTCTAGTATTATTGTTACTGCCCTCTTCAATGTTAAATAGATATTTTCTTCTGTATTATTTTAATTCTCTTCTCATTTCTTAACATAACTTTCTCCACTATTACTATAAGGATTGCAATTCACATCTTAAATTTTAATTAATAAGAAGTTAATTTTGACTGGATAGAAAATCTTTGCTCCTGTTGATCTCCATTATCTCCCCTGTGTGGCTTATGAAGCACACATTCCACACTTCTTTGGGCAGTTCTACAACAGTGTCTTTGCCTTCCAGATTCTCAGAAATATGTCAGAGCTTTTCAAAGGTCCCTGTGCATATCACATTACCTAGCTTTACCTTTAAAGCACTTTCCAAGCCTATTTCTTATTCCTTTTATTGACTACTCAGTCAACAGAGATGTTTAGTAATTGCATCTGGATGGTTTTCAACACATCCTCCCAAGGAGAACACTATTTGCATTGGGGCAAACTCTGAGTCAGGTCAGATGAAGACAGTCTCACATAGTGGATCTTCTAGGAAACTACCCAGACAGGTCAAGTTGAAACTATTCTCTGAGAACAGGGCTTTGAAGAAGCTACAACCCCATTCTTTCCCCTACACTAGCTGAAGACTATTTGTTTTCATGGCGATGATGTGTTATTGAATTTAAAGGCAATTGTGGAATTGGTGAATGTGGGATAAGAATAATGGAGAACTGACTGTTCCTAGCAAGTGTCGGTATTCTTTCCAAAAAAAAAAAAAAAACTCTCCCAAAATTGCTGCAACTCTGGTTAATTTCCAAAGTTCTGAAAAGGTGCATTCTTTCAATTTTTTTTTTGGTAAGAATTATCAATTACTTTTATTAAGGGGATTATTATTGGTGATAGCATTTTTATTGAAATTACATCTTTAGACTTAGTTCTAAAATCACTGGGCTTCTCTATTATTTTATTAAAAATTTCAGATTTCCTGTCTTAACATGTCTGATAATATCTTGTAGCAGATTTCCTATTTATTTATTTGTTTGTTTATTTTTGATACTAGGAATTAAACCGAGGGATACTTTGCCACTTAGCAACATCCCCAGCTTTTTAAAATTTTATTTATTTTGAGACAAGTTCTTGCTAAATTGCTGAGGCCTAAATTGCTGAGGCTAGATTGCAACCCTCTTACTTCAATCTCCTGAGTTGCTGGGACTGTGCCAACACACCGGGCAGATTTTCTATTTTATTAATCTTCCTGATAATCCCTTGTACCAAATTTCCTGTTTTATTAATCTATTACTTCTACCTGGAGGCCATATTGTCCTTTCTTTGTGCCTGAGGTAGCGCCACACAGGGAAAAGGGAATACAGTTTAAAGGCAAAAGTCCTGAGCTTGAACTTTAGCCTACACACTTTGCTAATTGTTAGATTTAGGAACAACAGTAAACTTTAATTGACCTTTGTTTAAACACAACTTGATTTTATTCACATGACTATCTCTTGGTATATCATTTAGAAAAAAAAATATAAAGGCAATTAATTCACCCAAACCAGTAACTAAATATTTCATGAACATAGAATCTGGATTTCCTTCCTTTCCCTGGGTGAGATTTGTTATCATTATTACTGACATTTCATTGAGTAATCCCCAGTATCTGCATCAAATCTATATAGACCCATGCCATATAAGATACTTCTTATATTAAAAATGCAAATTGCTTCACAAAGAATTTATTGTCTATTTAATACACAGTAAATTGTAGTGTATTAAGTAATCAGAAAAGAGAATTACAAATGATTTAAAGCAGTGATGTTTTGGAAAGGATGCTTGTTTCAAATGAAAATTTGGCTTCACCTACTGTTCTAATCTATGTACTAAGTACAGCATCAATCACCATCTGTCTTTCTCCTCCTCTTCATTAAACTTGCTTCAACATATAGCTGTGCACAGTTTTTGAAGGATAGGTTAGGTTGAGGTAGTTTTACCTTCTGCATAAGTTCTCTCTTTTAAAGATGGTCAAATGTCAACAACTAATATTTTATTTTTTATGTTTAAAATTAAAAGAATCACAGAATGAAGAACTTTAGTTCAATTTTCCAAAGTAATACAGAATTTTATGTAAAATTTATTTTTCCATTGTATTGTTAAAAATAAGAGGAATTTTCTTTTTAAATTTTTTTTTAGTTGTAGATGGACACAATATCTTTATTTTATTTATTTTTATGTGGTGCTGAGGATTGAACCCAGTGCTTCCTGTTTATAAGACACGTGCTCTACCACTGAACCCCAATCCCATCCTCAGGAATTTTCTTTTATGTATATATTTATGATAAAATCAATATGTATTTGTTATTGAAAACTTGGAGACTAAAGAGAATTCAAAGAAACAAATTAAAATGACTCATGGTGTTCATATCTATAGGAAATATTTTTTAAAGGCTTCAATTAACACACACTTATACAAATAGTAAATAAAGCTTTAAATATCTTTTTCCTTGTTTTCAATTTTGGGCTTTGTCTAGCTATTTGCTTTGTTATTGTTCTGTGTTTGGTTTGTCAAAATTGTTTTTTCATTGGTTATATTTTGTCTTTTGTGAACAATTACCTTGTTTATCAGAAATAAATAAACATTAGAAGTCAACTGCTGACATTGTTTCATTTCTTGGCTGAAAAGACTTCATAAAATCTGTTTTTCTTGGAACTAGGAAGTATCTTATCTGTGAAAAATTGAAGAGGATTTTAATCTTAGCAAATTTTGCTGTATCTATATTTATGAAATTGTAGACTTTTGAAAATGGAAGTTTTTATTATTTTTATAATAATAGGGTGAATTTTGAGTCAGAATAAATCCTCTAGTTTTCATTGGTATCACAATGATAATACAATGGAAGAACAAGTGCTTTGCTTATCAAGTGGAATTCTATGTACATGTATGAAACTTAGGCCCCATATAAAATACTTATGTTATTAAGCACCAGCATTATATTTTGAAATATGAAATTAGCCACAGCATATCTCAAGAACAGCATTATTTCTCAAGATATTGTACACATATTTGACAATTTCCTTCAAAAAGTCCACCATGTGCAAATGTCTAGCATCCTGTTGTCATTGCAGTATTCAGTTGTTCACGAGGCTTCTTACAGTTTCATAGGCAACAGCATGAGGGCTTGAGGACTCTCATTTTTATATAGTGCTGTCAAAATCGTTGAGTGATTTTTTTTCAAAATAACATTTTTTTATATTTATACTTCAGTGTACTGAGTTGAAAGGTGCTTCCACAAGAACATTTTAAATGGTACAAGTCAGCAAAATAATTTAATGTTGATGGTGAAAATAAGGGGGTCATATTAGTGTAGTTTATTTTTACTTGTCAAAACTATTTTATAGGAAGCACTTGTTCTGACACTGTTAAGAAAGAGGAAAAAAATGAATGGAATTTAGGATGATTGCATAAAGGAAAAATAAATTTATTATGGATCTATTTCCAATTCCTGTTTGATTATGTTTTTCCTTTTCTCTTTGTCCTTTAGACTTCTTTCTAATCAGTGGATTTCTCCTCTTTTTGATGGACATTAATGCAGTTTATTATTGTCATAGGGGGAAAAAGAAGCTACCAAAAATTCTTCTAGAATGAAAAGATATTAACTGATAATAGCTGATGGCATTAACTTCTTTGACTCTTTTGCCTTTTACATTTACATTATATTTGTAGTCTCTTAACACATATAATTCTATAATGTTTTAGCATTGTAAAAAATAATTTCATTGAAAGTGGTTAAAAAATCATAATGCTTTTTTAAATACAATATTTAGTGAAAATTTGTTCTCAAATGGAAAGGTATCAAAGACTGATGAGGGTGGTCACGATTCTCTTGGAAAGGGAAGGACAATTAACAGTGTGGATATGAAGAAGGAAAAAAGAAACACATAATAATATATGACAATAAATTTTAATAAAATTTAATAAATAATAAATAAAATAATAAATAAAATTTAATATATAGTAAATTACGATAAAATTTTGTTTTGGGGGACTAGGAGTGTAGCTCAGTGATAGATCACTTGCTTGCTGTGTGTCAGTCCCTGGATTTCAACCCCAGCACCAAAACCCAACCCAAACCAAACAAAAAACCACAAACTACTATTGCTTGCTTCCTGTGATTGAATAACATGATAGAGATGCCTCCAATCCATTCAGCCATAATTTGAGGATGATTATATTCTGATAAATGAAGAATTTGATATCTTAGTCCATTTTCTCTTGCTATAGCAGAATACTACAGGCCATGTAAATTATAAACAATAGAAGTTTATCTGGCTCAGGCTTCTGGAGGGTAGGAAGTTTAAGGTAGAGGAGGGCCAGCTGTTAAGAGTGTTTCGATCCATAACATGCTAGAAGGCATTATATGATGAGAGAACACAAAAGAGATAGAAGAAAAAAGGGTTGAACTACTTGTTCTCATTCACTAGCATGATGACAACCCCTTCTCCTGCTATAACATACATTAAACAATGCTCACACTTCAGGTTAGGAGACAACATAAATATTTGACCCCTTTTGTCTATTATTGGCTTACCTTTGGGTAAAATTTTGCAAAATAATTCTATTTGAAATTTTATTTATTCCTAAAGATCTGTGTTATAGGATGGAGGATTTCCCTCTACCACCTCCTGAAAACTAGAGCCCTACTCCCTAGTACCTCAGAATGTGACTCTAGTTGGGCCTTTTGAAAGGTAATTAAGTTAAAATGAGGCCCTTAGTTTGGGCCTTAATTCAATCTAACTAGAGAAAGAATCTAATTAATATTCTCATATGAAGAGTATATATGGATACATGGACCCCCAAAATGTATGTGCACAAAGGAAGGCAAGCAAAAGACAAAGAGAGAAGGTAGCCATAGCAGGCCAAGAAGAGACATCACCCCTGCAGACATCTTGATCTGGGACATCCAGTCTCCTGAACTGTAGGAAAATAAGTGTCTGTCGTTTAAACTGCTGTCTGTGGTGTTTTGTTATACCTGCCTTTTAATAAAATCTAATAGCCATTATTTCTTAAACATTGTTAGAACAAATAAGAAGTAGTAATTATTTATTAAAAATAGGAGAAAAAACTCAACCTAAGTATCAACTCACACAGAAGTTTCTTTGCAAATGTTGAAGGTTGTTTCCTTAATGATATTAATATAATAAACAGGTAAAATACTCTCTGAATGATTATCCCAATTTATATTGTCTAAGGAAAAAAGGACATGATGGAAAAGACAGAGGATGAGTATAAAATACATGAAATTATCCCCAGTCATACATACATGCATCTGAGCTGGACTAGGATAAGTCTCAGGTAGCTATTGTGAATATGAAATATGTTCTATTTTTGAAGTTTATATTTTAGCACTTAATATTTTCTCACAAATATGACAAGCAAAGAGCCCAAATTTATTTAAGTATTCTTGGTATTGAATCTTAAAATAAGTATTTTCTATTTGATTTGTAGAAAAGACCCTATTCTCTACAGTTGTAAGAGGAAACATGTTTAATACAGTTTTATAATTTAAACTATGCTCTGCTTTAATGTCATCAACGTATTTATTTACAGATCCTAAGGGGAAAAGTCAGTTCTTTTAAATATTTTCTCAGTGTTCTTTTGAGTTAATTTTTTTTTCCTTTTTACCAATTTGGACAATTAGAGCTTCTGAGAATGTTCAGAAGAAGAAAAATTCAGTATGTATAGAAAGCTTCTTATGTTACCCGATAACCTTGTTTAAATGAACTTCCTTGGTGGCTGTGGATAGTCATGAAAACTAAAGATCAAAGTTACATAAACTGACAAAGAAAATCCTTTTACTTTATATTTATTCCGTATAAAATTACAGGAAGTAAACTTACACTGACTCCTTTTTTAGTTTTTGAAGTGATCTTTGGAGTGAATTTCTAAAGAAATTCCTTGACCTCATTTTATTATTCACGCTTGAAGGTTGAAAATTTTTGACCAAGTCTTTTCTCAATGAGGCAGGTACAAAAAAATTTCACACACACACACACACACACACACACACACACACACTTTTTAATTTTTTTTTTTTTTTGGTACCAGGGGATTGAACCCAGGGGCCCTTAACCACTGAGCCATGGCCCCAACCCCCTTTTTAAAAACATATTTTATTCAAGACAGGATCTTGCTGAGTTGCTTACAGCCTTGCTAAATTGCGGAGGCTGGCTTTGAATTCTTGATCCTCCTGCCTCAGCCTCTGGAGCCACTGGGATTACAGCCGTGGGCCACCACACCTGGCTACACACACACACACTTAAAAATGTAATTTTTGGCTTTATAATTCTAGTTGTTAGTCCACGATTTTTAGGAAATTAAGAAATCTTAGAAATTTGCCAGATGGAACAAGTTTGGGTTTCACATCAACTTAGAAGAGATGACCATAGAAGTCTTGGCTTTCTGTTTTGGCCTAGGATTCAGGCACAAGCTTGAATAACAGTTGATAGAGCACCTATTCCTAAAGTCTCCTGCAATTTAATTACCTAGGATTTTCTTCCCTTCATGTGGGATCTAGGTAAATAACAACAGACTCCCCAGTCAGCACAAAAAATCTGTGATTTGTGGCTGTGGTACATCCCACCCTGCTGTTCCAAATCTGCCAATTTTGTCTTCTGATCTTTCTTTTATTCACTTCATCAAGGCTCTGCTTTATGACCTATTTCAGGTACTGGCTTTGCCCAGGCTGTAGATCAGTTATCCAACCCATTTAATCCATCTTCCAAATGACCATCAGCTTTCATTTAATTTTTTTAATCTCTCCACTAAAGGATTACAGCTCTTATAGTAGCTATAAAAAGAGACTCATGCTTTCAATTTTATATATTTATCTATAAAGGACATTAGAAGTTAGAAGACAACAAAATGATACCACAAAATAAATGCCCTCATTCCACTTTGAATACTAGTTGTTGGTTGGACACAGACTTACGCACACACACACACACACACACACACACACACACACACACACAATCCATCTCTATATACATGCACAAAATACACTCTAATATTTCCACAATTTATATATATTATTAATTTATTCAGAGTTAACATATAAAAATGGGTCACAGAGAGGATAAGCAGCTTATTGAAAACTGCAAAAGTAGTGTCTTACAAAAGAAGATTCAAACCCTCAATGCTTTTATTCAAAGACCCATGCTTTTCCATGCCACCATGCTGGGTCTTGAACCATTTAATTTTATTGACTTGACTGGGCAAGTCAACCTAAACAGTTGAACTTCATAGCCCTGCTCATCTCTCTCGCACTCTCGTGAACTCTTTTAATAAATGCGTTCTGCTAATTAGCATCTATTTTATGGTGGAATGAAAATCTTTATGGTTACAGGCCTTAACCACGGAAAAAAGAGCCCTTTTAGTATGAGGCTTACAGCCTGATGAGTAATCGCAGCACACCTGTCAACATTATGAAAACACTCCTTTGAAAGTTGTGCCTTTTTCAAAAGACTGGCATAAAAAGAATCAGTCTTTTTAAACTTTGTGTGGTGGTGCCTCATTGCCATGAGTCAGCGGGTGTTCTTATGACTCCCTAGGCATAAGGTAGTTCTGGAAATGATTGCATCAGACCTTCAAATTCAGTAATCTTCTAAAGAAATTACTTTGAAGTGATTTATTTATGTTGTTAAATAGCTTTGAGAGGTCAAATTTGGCTTGAAGAAACATTGAGTAGGTGATATTTGTCTTTATTTGCCAACTATATTGCACAGATTTCCTTGACCTCTTCTCCAATTATCCTGTTTTCATATCTCTCTGATTTCTCCTGTTACAGGAAAATGAGGAACAGATAGATTTGCTTTCAGATATATAAAATTAACAAAATGGACATATTCAAAAATTTTATTTTTTAACTCAAATAGTGAGCCTTCACTGAAGCACTGGAATGACTGCAGGGGTACCTTTCTGGCCACCCCATCCTGTGTCAATGGTTACTCTTTGTCTGCATTAGAAGAGGTGCCACAGAAAGCTTCGCGTGGTGATAGGGAGCTTGTTCCTCCTCACTTGCCGTCACTGTTGCTTTAAAGACTGGGAGTCAAAGTTGAAACTTTCATATTCATCTTGTTTCAAATGACACACCATCTTCCTCAAAATTAAAATTGGGATTCATTGTAGAGCTGCATTTTGTAAACACGATGGCTGATTGTTTTGTATTTGCAAGGCAGAGTTATATAGAATGTTGAAGGATCCAAAACTAGTTTTATTGCCTTCTTGAAAATTTTTCCTGGTTCGTATTCTGTATTTTTCCTTTGTGATTATTTAATTGCATGTACTTTTGTTGAAAGCCATTTAAATTTAGCTGTGAAGGAAGAAGAGGAAATGGGTAATAATTAAAAAATGTTTTCAAGTGTGCATTGGTGGAAGTAACTAATGCTAAAACTCACAACATTCTGGCTCAGACAGTATTTAAAGAAGAATGTTCGGTAACAACTAGGGCACAGGAATTTCTCCTCCTACTACTACCTGGCCTTAAAACAGCCTAATAGTGAAGGTGGATTTCTATAGCCACAGTTAATTTTCTCCCAAAATCCTGTTGGCTAGGTGACCCCTACTAAATTCTTCTTTCTTTTATCCATCACCATTTATCCCACAAGCTAAGGTTTCCACCCTTAGGCTTTCTTCTCAGTTTCTCAATAGCATCTCCTTCTGCCTCAACCCCATCCATAGTTTTTAGAAATATCTATTGATTTTTAATTATAAAATTAACTTATACATACTCTAGATTTTATATTTTATAAAATATTTGATTATTTGAAAGTATCACTTTTTCCAAAAAATATTATGTTCTTTTTCTTTTTTGAAATCATTAAAAAAATAAGAAAAAAAAATCTGTTCATAAATTTTGACCGAACATCTTAAAAATTTATTTTGGTTGATTTATTGTAAGTAAAATTAATTTTTTAAATGATAAAAACAATTTCTATTTTTAAAAATCTCTTTAGGCTATTTATACATATACTGAGCTTGAAGGTGTATGTGTATTCACACATGTACACATACATATATATACCTTGTTTTCTGAAAGGTTATCAGAACTAACACTCCTCTTATGCTCATTGCTTTTCTCATTACATCATTCGTTTAAAAAATTGTGCCAGTTTGATAGATAAAATTATCAATTTGTATTGTTTTTGTTGTTACAGAAGTTGAACTTTGTTTCAAGATTTTTTTCTCCAAGACTTTACTTTTGGTAATTAAATTAGTTTTCCTCATTTTTATATTTGTGATTTTTTTCTTAAATTTTCAAGATAACCGTACACAGTTAGGCTATTAACTCTTATAGTGTTTACTGTAGATGTTTTCTACTCTCTTTTTGACCATTTAATATTATTATGGTTTATTTTTGTACATCTGATTTGCAGGCTAAGTATCAATCTTGTTGATTTTTCTTTTGTGATTTTTCTATTAATAAAAGCAATTTAAAAAACAGTAACTTTTTTTTTTTTTTAATAAGCAAACCTCTGCCAGGGTTTCATTTGTACACTGCAACCATATTCCAAATTTCTGACATTGGGAGAGAAGAAAAATAGACTTGAATTGAAACGAGATTATACTTCATAATATAAAACAAAACCTCCAAATAATACAGATTATGGTAGGCTAATAAGGAGTGTAGTCATGCACACGTGTGCTATTTATTGTCTTTTGTGTCTCATAACACTTTAAAAAAAACCCCACTGTTTTCCTCAACCAATATGTAGAATCTGAACTGTAGTGAAAATAGCCACAGACACAAAGGAGAATGCATCTTAGTTTCCTCTTGGGTCCTGACTGAGTATTTTCCTTCTTGTCCTCAGACTTCTTTCGGGAGCAGTTACACAACTGCTCCAATCCTGAGTTCTTGATATCATAAACAGTTAAGTTCATCAGATCGATGACTTTCACATTATTTTTCTGCTTTATGTCATTTCTAACCCTTTCTTGAACCTACCGATTAGAAAAACCATTTCTCCTCTTTTAACCTTTGCTGAAAAAAATCATTTTTAGGACTCTTAATATCTGACATTATGAGTCTTTCCTTGATAAAAAATCATAATGAAGTGACATGGAAACAATGGAGATTTCCCAACCAGATAAAGGGCATCGGCAGAAATGTATAGGTAACATCCTAATGAATAATAAAGGACTAAGCATCTTTCCCTTAAGATCAGAAACAAGTCTATGGCATCCATTCCTGCCATTTCTATTCTACAGTGTTCAGTGAGTCCTAGTCAGTGTAGTCAGTCAGGGGAAAAAAAAAAACTGCAAGGAATCCAGATTGAAAATAAAGAAATAAAACTGTCTCATGTACAAAGGGCATAATTCCATACGTAGAAATCCTAAATAATTCAAAATAAAACTGCATAAAATTAATAATTTCAACAAAGTCACAGATTACATGTCAATATAGAAATAAATTGGCCCAAAACAGTTGTACATACCCTGTATTTCTAGCCACTTGAGAAGCTGAGGTGGGAGGATCACAAGTTTGTGGCCAGCCTCAGCAGTTCAACAAAACCCTGTCTCAAAAAATGAGGGGCTGGGGTTATAGCTAAGTGGTAGAGCATATGTGAGGCACTGGATTCGATCCTCAGAACTTCATGTAAATAAATAAAGATATTGTGTCCATCTTTAATTTTTTTTTTAAATTAAAAGGACTGAAGATATAGCTTAGTGATAAAGCACCTCTTGGTTCAATCCCAGCACACTTCAAAAAAAGAATATATTACATTTGTATTTAGGTAATGGACAATTCAGAACTCAGGGGCACTTAACCACTGAGCGAATCCTCATCCCTTTTCTATATCATATTTGGAGATGGGGTCTCACTGAGTTGCTTAGGGGCTTCTCGAAGTTGCTGAAGCCGGCCACAACTGACTTGTTTTTCATTTTCTTAATGGTGTCTTTGGAAGTAAACATTTAAAATTTGGAAGTAAATATTTAAAAATATTGTGAAATTTAATTTGCCAACATTTGCCTTTTATGGATTATTGGTTTGCTTTTTTTTTTTTTTTTGGTACTGGGATTAAACTCAGAGGTGCTCTACCTCTGAGCTTTATCCTCAGCCCATTTTTCTTTTAGCCAAAGACTGAAAACAATTCAAATATTTGTCAACTAGTGAATGGATGAAGAATATATGGTATATCTTGGAATACTATTCAGTAGTATAGATTATGCTAATACATGCTATAAGGCAAATTACCTTAAAAATATTATTCAATGTAAAATAGATCAGCTCCCACAGGCTGCATACTATGATTCCATTTATATGAATAATTTAGAAAAAGCAAATCTAGAAAAACAGAAGCCAAATTATTGGCTCACAAAGAATTGGGAATGTGGATTGACTAGGTATTTCTGGAACAATGGAAATGTTTTATATATTGTTTGTGGTGATGATTATACAACTCTGTAATTTTTCCAAAATTCATTAAGTTTTATGATGTATAAATTATACATAACATGTAAAAATATCCCCACTGCATATTTATGTTGATAGTTCTGTTATGCATGTGAATACAACTTGGATTACAATCTCCCCCACTCTCATTAGATTCAACAATTCAGAGACACGTTCCTTTTGCTTCAGCTGTGATTTCCTTTTTACATTATCTAATCACAATGGACACTTAATAAGTGTCACAACTGGTTGACACTCACTTCACAGGAATTGTGAGGCCTTGGTGTATTCCTTTTATTGAATATTCTCTTTGATATTTCATGCTCAGATTTTTTAACAAGCTATTTTGTGTATAATAATACCATTAATTCTCATAGAAGCACCACAAGACATTCTTTTCCCATATAAAAAATGAAAAAATGTGATGCCCACAGGTTAAGCAATGTAGCACAGCCAGGGTATGGTCAAATTAGGAAGTAAAACTGGCATCTGACTCCTTAATATGTGCACTTAACCACTAATCCTGCTTCCCGTCTGAACACAATTACCTCGGAAGTACATATATTTTATAATTTTTTATAAGAAGGAAAAATATCTTTCAGCATGATTGAAAGCTTTTTTTTATTTCATGCTATGAAAATTTTATGATTATCATTGTGTTGGGAAATTATGTATAAGACAGTAAAAGAAAAGGAAGCATATGACACTACAGATAGTAAAGACGAGGTCCTCATTTCCTGAGATGGCCTTAATCATATTTAAATTGTAAGCTTTTACTACAGTGACCCTCCTCTATTTTCTTACAAAATAAAATCAAAATATGAAACCCTGTAGTTCTCCAAAACTAAACCTATGATTTAGCACTGAAAGAAATTCCTTTTATATAAACCAAATAATTTTTGCTCTTGCTAATTGTAAAAATTAAGGCTTATACATAAATTAATAATTTAGTGATTTTTAGGGAGTCTTTTGAGACTATATTTCAATTAAGTAACAATGCATTGATATCCAAAGAAATATTAGAATGATGGGACATGCTTGATATCTAGGGAGTAAAGGCAGTGGAAGAGAAAGAGAAATAAAAATGTGAAATCTTGAAGGCCAACTTAACCTTTCTTAAATTTCACATTACTAAGGCCAGCCTCATATTATATATTAAAGGTGAGTCTAGTAAGTTTGTTAATTCATTCATTCATTCATTATCTCAATCAATAAATATTTGTTAAATTTCAACAATGGGCTTGGTAGTGTACCAGGTCCTGAGACTAAGCAGTAGACTGACTCATCATGTATTATCTGAGACTTCTTGGAGCCTGAATCCCACCGTGGGAAAGAGATAATACTTGAATAAACACGAAAGTACATAAATGCAGGCTTTAGCAAGATACTATGATTAGCATGGCATGCTGGGAAGGTATTTTACATGGAGACTTCATCTGGTCTAAAGAGTTAGTCAATTGTTGAGAAGACTCTGAACCAAAAGGCAAAGGTCTGTGGGCATTAACTAGATTTAGTGGTATTGCATGGTAAGAGGGTGGGTTGAAGTCCAAATGCATAGAAATTATCAGGCCCTTTTTACTTCCACAGTTTATTTAGAATGTAGGATCTTTAGGAATAAGATTACTATGCTTAGGTTTTTCTTTTTAAAAATAATATTATTTTACTAAACCATCCATAAGTAACTGAAGGGAAATTGTACTACTAGTTTCTGAATCTGTCAACCCTATGAGATTGGGATCTTTGTGCTTTTTGGTTTGGGATGTATCCTCATGCCTAGAACAGCTCCTGGCAAGAGAACAGTACTCAAGAAATAATGAATGAATGAATGAATGAATGAATGAATGAATGAACAAAAAACCAAATGAGTCAAAATACCTATGAAAAACTCTTGGAGTTGTTCATGTTATCACTCCTCCATTAATTATTTTGTACTACATAAGCCTATTCAAAAAAAAAAAAACTTACTTACTTAAAAAGTATCCCTGGGCTGCAATTATCTTCATAAAACATAAGGTTTTAACACCCCCACAAAATGTGTGAAAGCTTTGTAAGCAGGCGGACATTGACAATATATGTCTGTTTCATGATGATCTGATTCAATGTGCAAATGATGTGGTTAATCACACCAAAGTAATTACTGAAGCCTGCTTTTTCTCTGATTTGTATATTGTCTTTTAAACAAGGACTTGTGAATGCTTGATAAAAGATTAATTGGTATATTTATTCTGATTTTCATATTCAAATTTTTACTTGCTGCTATCAGCATTCTTAAATAGGAAATGAGTTTTATTATAAATGTTTTTGAACATGTTAGAATCATTATACTTTGTTAAGCATCAAAAAGTACATCTATGAACAACTGATACTATGGATTATACATTTGTATAATTGTTATAACAAATATATATTTTGCGTAAATTCATCTTTCTTTGAATTCTTGAATACCAAAACTTGATATTACTAACCTTCTAGTAGACATTTAATAATATATTTCTTTTTAGCTGTAAGGGAAATAAAAGGAGACACAGAGACAAGAGGCACAGACAGGAAAAGAAGTGGCAGAATGGCAGAGAGGTCAAACTGCCATGCTTTATTTATATCAGTAGGTTACATTAGGTCATTAGTGCCATGACTACATCATTATTTAGTATTACTTTAATCCCAGGAGCTGAATATCTCAGATCAAAGTCCAGGCTGATAAGACACAGAGCGTTTTTCTCTAAGGACATTACCGTAGTAACTAGATACTGCACCTGTATAAGTTATCTTACTAGCTCCAAGGAGAAACTGATGGGCATTCCAAAAGTGGAAAACAGAATGCCTGTTACCCCTGACCCTACCCCCCACCTCGGGGAGTTTGTTCACCAAAGGAATGCTTCCCTGTACATTTCCATGGTCAGAATACCTACAAGTACCGGGGATTGAACTCAGGGGTCTCAAACACTAAGCCACATCCCCAGTCCTATTTTGTATTTTTATTTAGAGACAGGGTCTCACTGAGTTGCTTAGTGCCTCACTTTTGCTGAGGCTGGCTTTGAACTCTTGATCTTCCTGCCTCAGCCTCCTGAGCTTCTGGGATTACAGGAATGCACCACCATGCTTGGCTTAATAATATATTTCTATCATGCAATTAAAAATTTAGTAAAGAATATTTCCAATACAGTTACCCATGGTGGACAAAGCAACTCAGTTATCCATAGCCATATGATAAATGACAATTAGAGAACATAAATAAATAGAAAAGCTGACTGTGGCAATAGCAAATTTGTTTATAATTGATTTTAAAATAAAGACAAGTCATCCTGATAGAGGTTCTCTTTCCTAAAATTTCAAATGAAGAAACAAGAAAGTATTATTCTCATATATATAATAGTTTTATGAATGAACATGTCATTTATTAATTAGCTGATTTTGTATATGGATTGATAAACATGTATTATGACTATGCATTTCCAAAAGATAAATGCCATTGTCATGAGGTTATTATCACATAAATGCTATTAATAAAAGTAAAATACTTACAAGATCAAATTTCATAATTTATACAATATTTTATAATTGTGAATTCTGTGAGGAGCTTTCCTGATCTCTCCTTCAGAACTGATATATAACTGCTGGTGTATCTGAGCTGAGTTTCTTTCTTTTTTTTTTTTTTTTTTTGGAATTGCTCTCAGCCAAGGAGCGTTGATTTGTGAATGTCCTATCCCTTTCATAGTGGACACTAGTATCCAATGATTGATTGAAGCAAAGTTGTGTTGGTCTAGGCTTCTCAATTCTAGGTGGAACAACACAGAGCAAACAGTCTGATTTTGATGCTCCACTGGGATCAAATCAGGCCGAAGTTATGGCTGCGTTGAACTTCAGATCCTCCCTCTGGCCAATCCTTTTCTTTTTATTCTCTTGAAGGTCTTGATTCCCAAGACGTTCCCCCTAAGTTGTGGTCCATATGTACATTTCTGCCCCAGAGTATTTCTGGGGAAATCTGATCTTAGATTTAGGTGTCATCTAAAGTAAACTAATTCCGAAATAGATTTTGAAGTTCAACAACTAGCTAGCCAGCTAACTGCAGGAACCCTGTTACTGGAGGTAGATGGAAAAGTGCTACCTCTAGCATGCTATCGAGGTGCAATAACAAAATTGATGGGAATAGAATATCAGAGGTCAGGAATGCAACTGCTATCACGGTGTCTCAGGCTTTGAGACACACAGAGTGTGCAGTGATTAGATGGACAAGGACAACAGATGGCTCTTGCTGGGTACCACTGATGTAGTGGAGAAACACAAGGAAAGTCTAATGTGTGAAAGTTGGAGGGACTTCTCAGCTGCACATAAAGTTATTATGAATTCTTACTGCTGGAAGGCAGAAAAGCTAAGAATAATGTATAGAACTTAATTATAAAAGTATAAAAAGAGAATATTTGTAGTGATTTGTTATGTTGCAATAAGAAATTAGTATGTGAATTAAATATTAACATATTCATCAAATTTAACTCTTTTCTAATAAATATTTGTGCTGAGGTTCTTGCTTCATTATTGTCCATGAGTTCAAAGCTACTGCATCATAACTGCCCAACCTGCCTGTCTTCTCTCTTGCAAGAATTACTTTGCAAACAGTTCAGGCCCTAAAACTCTAAACATCTTTCCCTGACTTCCCCCTTGATGGTTTAATAAAGAAATTTTACTTGAGCATTAGGTTTTCTAGTGGTCTTTGTCACAGAGTAATCATTATTGTGATCTCTACTATTTTAAATAATGTTGATTACCAAAATAATTAGATGATCAGTTGGCAGCATGAAAAGTTTAAATGTATACTGAATTAATAAATGTCTATACATAAATACAAATTAAACGTATGTTCTTCTGTTTTTTTTTCCTAAATATTTTTAGAATATTTCAAAATCTGTCTCATTAGAGGTAGATTGTAAAAAATTGCAATCTGGAAGTATGTTATAAGTTCTGTTCACTTCTGTGGGGAAAATTTATTGAATAAGGTTTTATTTTTCACAGAGACAAAAATAGAAGATGTTCCAAGCTGCCTATATGTTCCCAAATGATTTTTTAGGCCAGAATGAAATTCCCGGTGGTTATAATAGAACTCAATGTTCTAATGTTCAGAAATAAATTATTTACTTTGTACTTCTTTCCAAAGACACAAATCTAAAATATAAATTACAGTCAAATAAGTAAAACTTATATGAATTTAAATTGTTGTAATTGGTTTTCCTTCAGAGGCAAAAATTGAATGAAACCATTTTTTTTTCATTTAGATACATGACAGATGAAAATTTTGATTATAAGTTTTGTAATGGACCAATATTTACTAGTATAATTCTTTCCAAATAGGTGGATATAGATGAAGATAATCTCAGATTACCTTGTTTTCAATTGACTCAACTGACCCACAGTAGTAAATCTTTTTATTTTTCCTAATGCACATATATAACTGGATCAAAATTACATTAACAGACCAAGTAAATAATATTATCAATTCATAGGAAACCAATGGTCAGCATTGTGGTCATATCTAAAATGGAATACCTTATCAGAGCGAAGAGTTTTCTTTTCTCAAGAAGAATAAATTGCAAATAAAGCTATAACTAAGTTTTCCAGTATCTCACATATTATTCAAGTAAAAAATGCTAGTTGTCATTAGTAAGTTACATAAGCTATTAAAATCAGTAATTAGTAAAATTATTATATAAATTAGTAAGTTATGTAAATCATGTTTCATTTCAGGAGCTGAAGCAATTTGTCCATAGGAAAAAAAAAACTTGTCTAAGCTTATTAGCTTTTCAGTAAGAATAGCTTTTTAAATTTTTGAGAACTTTGAGAGGAAAATCAAAAGGAAAACAGAGTAAATCACTTTTAGTGATTTCTTTGATTTTCTAATGAATTGACTAATGTTACAAATATTGCTCTGTTATTGCTTTTTCAAGATCTCAGTGCTGAGTTTTAAGTGACTAAAACACTAGTCTGTGATAATATTTTCAGTTTAGAAAACCAAAATTCAGTATGAACTGAATTTGCTAAGACTTTTAGAGAATATCCATTGTATTACTTATCAGAAGAAAGTATTGAAAATGTCAAAATTTGGCAATGTTGAACTTAATTTGTTCTTGTGAACTTGAATATCCTGTTTCTTCATCAAAGAGCAAACTGATAACTTAGAAAAGATTTTCTTTTTAATTTTCTCTGATAGTTTTAGCTGAAGGATGCAATTAAAACTTTCCTAGAAAGAACCACCACCAAACCCTATTATTCAATATTAAATGGCTTTGGTACATACTTCATAATGATTCATAATAAATTTAACCTAAACTTTAAGGCAAAATAGTGCTTAAACTCACACTATAGTTGAAATCATTATTGACTACTAACATTTTAAAATTGCAAGTAATGTCATTTTGCTATCAGAAGTTAAAACATGAAGCAATATCTTTATTCATATCTCAGATGCATTTGCACTTAAAATTTGAGCATATAATATTGCTCAAAATTTGATGCAAGTATAAAAAGATATGTATTTCAAAATCCAAGTTTTCAGTGAAGAAGCTTCAAACTGGTCTTCAACTGGAAGGATAATCTGCAATGTAATGACATTATAAAAAGCAAATACCAAAAAAAAAAAAAAAAACAATTTAAAACAATTCTAAAAATACTTTCCAAGTGATAAATACTTTCAGTCAAAATCATATTTGTTGGTATTAGTTAATACCTATCTATGTGAAAATGTGTTTTCAAAGATGAAATATATAAAATTGCTTTATAAATTAGCATGAGAGATGAATTTAACTTTGCGATGGATTTAACTTTGACTCTCCAAATAATTCTATTCTTCTCATTAGTATATTTGTGTAACAAAACACTGTAATCAATTATTATTGTTAGTGTTTAATTTTCATAAAATTATGGAAATTTGTTTTATCTCTTGTTTTATGAATGCTTATGTAATCTTAGATTTTTACTCTTAGCTCATAAAGCCTTACGTATTTACTATTTGCTTCTTTACAAAAGAAAAAAAATAATCCAAAAATAACCACACCAAGTTTTCTGATTTCTGACATAGAGTTTGTTTTTGAAAGATCTCAGAATGAAAACATAAAATAATAAATAACAATGAAAGTCAGGCTTTTTAATATGTTAAATGAAAGATAGTGAAGAAGGTTGGGAGAAATAAAGGAAGGTCTCTCAGGAAGAATGCGATTTCAGCTGAGCTTTCAGGGATGTGTGTGCAGAATAGAGGCAGGGGGAAGCTTTGAGGAAGCTGCTTCCTGCAGAGGATGTAGCACTCAGTTCACAAAACACAGAAAGTCAGAAGCATTGAAGGTGTACCTCAGGTCAGTTTGATCAGATAGGAGACCTCATTTCAATTAGAAGGATGCAAGGAGGGAAAGTGAATGGGCAAGATCGTTGAAGGTCTTAAATGCCAAGCCAAGGAGCACAGGGTTTATTTCGTGGCAAAAAGTAGAGTTCTAATAATACTCAGTGAATTATTCCTGTGTGTGAATTTTTATTTATTCCTCATAAGTACAAATATTATCAAATATCATATATTCCTTAATATTTTTCACAAGTCCCTCCAACAGAATGGACATTAGGAAAACCATTCAATGACAAAGACAAGCAAAAAGAACATAGTTAAAAAATATTTGGGAGTAATCCATTTTGGTGTCATAGGGTTCAAGGAAGATGTAAATTTTGTGGACTGTAAAATACAATGCCTTACTAGAAAAATTGAGTTTTAAGATTATGTACTCTATTGCTTCAGGAAAAGAAGTGGGAAATTTGATTTTTTTAAAAAAATTGTTGAGTAGTAAATATATACAGAATGGGTCATACCAAGGATGTCACTGATCAAACTATTACCATTTATTTATTTATTTATTTATTTTAGCAATACTTTTTTTTATTGGTTGTTCACATTACAAAGCTCTTGACATATCATATTTCATACATTAGATTCAAGTTGGTTATGAACTCCCAATTTTACCCCAAATACAGATTGCAGAAACACATAGGTTACACATCCACATTTTTACATAATGTCCTATTAGTAACTGTTGTATTCTGCTACCTTTCCTATCCTCTACTATTCCCCCATCCCCTCCCCTCCCATCTTCTCTCTCTACCCCATCTACTGTAATTCATTTCTCTCCTTGTTTATTTTCCCATTCCCCTCACAACCTCTTATATGTAATTTTGTATAACAATAAGGGTCTCCCTCCATTACCATGCAATTTCCCTTTTCTCTTCCTTTCCCTCCCACCTCATGTATCTATTTAATGTTGATCTTTTCTTCCTGCTCTTCCTCCCTGCTCTGTTCTTAGTTGCTACCATTATATCAAAGAAGACATTTGGTATTTGTTTTTTAGGGATTGGCTAGCTTCACTAAGCATGATCTGCTCTAGTGCCATCTATTTCCCTGCAAATTCCATGATTTTGTCATTTTTTAGTGCTGCTTAATACTCCATGGTGTATAAATGCCACATTTTTTTTTATCCATTCATCTATTGAAGGGCATCTGAGTTGGTTCCACAGTCTAGCAATTGTGAATTGTGCTGCTATGAGCATTGATGTAGCAGTATCCCTGTAGTACGCTCTTTTAAGGTCTTCAGGGAATAGTCTGAGAAGGGCAATAGCTGGATCAAATGGTGGTTCCATTCCCAGCTTTCCCAGGAATCTCCATCCTGCTTTCCAAATTGGCCACACCAGTTTGCAGTCCCGGTGGGGAAAAGGGTACCATTTGTTTTTAATAAGGCCATTTTTATTGATTTCTGACAATAAACAATTCTAATTGAAAATTAAACTGTCTGTCTTCAAGTGTGGTAGAAACATTAGGGAAAAAAAGGGTGGTAGTGAAATGGGAAGGACTGATAACTTCATCTGCTCTCTAATACTGGGTTGTGATAAAATCTCAAGGTAGGTTGGGGCTTCGCTTTTGAGTATCTGTGCCAATGAAACATGAGAAAATAATTTCAGTCCCTTCTCCAATCTCAATTACCTTAGTTTTTTTTCTATTTTTTTAGATGTTGATGGACTTTTATTTTATTAATTTATTTATATGCAGGGCTGAGAATCAAACCCCATGCTTCACACATACTAGGCAATTGCTCTACCACTGAGGCACAACTGCAGCCCTCAATTACCTTGAGAGATTTATCTAAAGCAATTTTAAAAACTACAGCAGCTGTGCCTAATCTGTATACAAAATGCTTTGCATTTTCCACCAATCTAAGTATTAATTGAAATAACTTTGAAACAAATTTAGCTCAATATGAGGATATCCAATTTATATAGAGTTTATTTATAAAATTGACCAAAGTCTTAACTTTTGCTTGTATTAATTTGTTTAAAGACACTGCAAACAATGGGCTGGGCTTGTGGTCCAGTGGTAGAGTGCTTGTCTAGCATGTGTGAGGCACTGGGTTCAATTCTCAGCACTGCATATAAATAAGATAAAGGTCCATTGACAACCATATATATGTAGATAGATATAGATAGATATACATTTGTATGTATAGTATATAATATGTTTATCCTACATATACTTATTTAATGCAGTTAATCTTAAATAAACCCATTTTATTTTTTTGGAATTTGTAATGCAAATGAGTAAATCAAAGTAGGACCTGGGATTAAAATACTTTTATACTCTCAATGCAAAGAAAACTTTGTTTTTTTAATGAAGAAAGGAAGAGGAAACCATCATGTCATTTTCGTTAAAATATGTTTCTATATAATATTTGACTATTGTGGCTTAAAATTCTACCTCCAGGCTTGTTCAGTTCCATAAGGGCTGACACATTGCAGTATGATTTCTTACAACTTATTTTGTACAGAACTATTTTATTTATGTAAAAATATCAAATGTAGAGTTTAACGTAAATGATTTTGTTATGTTACTGTTTTCCTTTTTTGTGAGAAGACTAAGCTTATCAATGGATTCTTGTTAGAGCCTCTGTTTCTTACAGTCACTGTTATAAAAATTAACAAATCATGGATTTATGAATGGTGGCAGTAGAAACTGGTAAGTCAGTGTAGACATCAAAAGAGAACTTTAGACCAACTTTTAGAAATGGATTATAGAACCAGGAAATTGGAGAGCAAATAGTCATTAAGGACACAGAGTCTCGATTTTCTTTCTTTTTTTTTTTTTGCTGGTGTTGGGGATCAAACCCAGGGCCTTGTGCATGGCCTCTACCAACTGAGCTATATCCCCAGACCCCAGAGTCTTGATCTTGAACAAATTAATATTTGAAACTTCAAACATTTCTTAGACTATCGTTTACAGTAATTTCTTTGACATATTTTTTCTTGGACATATTCAAATAAAGGTTGAATATCCAAGCCAAAGGAAGTACACAAAATAAAGAGAAAAGTGAACTGGTTAAAGAGAAAAAAGAGCAAGACTGAGCCTCTAATGACTGATCTAGGCAAGCACATTCTGAAAGTGTCAGGAATATACCCTTGGCATATGAATAAGCACTTGTAAACAGACACAAGTGCACACTCACTCACAGATTTTTGATGGTCAAACAATGCTTTCCCCAATTTAGTGGACCACGGAAACCCTTTTTTGCTAGAATACTTTTTGTGTGAGCAATAGTTGACAAAACAAACCTTGAAATTTAGACACCTGATTTTATTTTATGCTGACAATAAAATCCTTAAAGTAGCAACTCAGTTTTATGCATTCCAATGTTTGGTGTATTATAAAGATGCAAATAAAATTGGTCAACCCTCATTGTTTGACCCACTAAACTACTTATTGACTTTTGTAAATGAAAAAAAAAAGGGAAAAGGGAAAATATTATAAACTATGTGCTAAGCATGAGGGGGTTCAATGCAGATCTGTTTAACTCCAACCAGGAATACACTGTTGTTCTGCTCTAGGGATCAACATCTGCATGGGATATAAAGTGCCTAGAGTTCTTGGGCACAACTCCAAGAACCATTATGTGAATGATGAGACCCCTGAAGTTGGACCACATTTTTTCCTACCAAAAGCTGTGCGCTTCCTGCTCTCTTTTGGGGCAAGCGTGCTCTTGTTTCTCCCTCTTCTTTCAAGATGGCCTATCTCTAGTAGAAATAGGGCATAAGGGAATTACAGAAACCACGGAAAATTTAGTTCTGGGTAATGGAAACCTTAGAAGGCATTATCATTTTTAGGATACCTTATTTGAATTACTTGAAGATCTTGTAAAAATGCAGATTCTGATTTGGAAGGAATAGGGTGTGGCCTTAGATTATTTTTAATACACTCTGAAATGATGCTTATGCTGTTGATCTATGCACACATTTGAGTAGCAAAGCCTTAGAGTATATTGAAACCCAGAGGCAGAACTTTCCCTCCCATTTGAAATCTAGAATCTTTTGGAAACTTCTTAGGTAATAAATGAGACCATACTTTGCCTCCTGAGTTGCAGATTCCAGTAATGAGCTCAAATTGCTTTCTTGATGTTGTCACAAAACTTGATTATTCCAAAATTGTGAGGTGACAGAATCTCTTAGTTTTTACTAGGTTGTCATTGTGACTATGGAGTCTGGCTCTACAATAATGTAGAATTCTTGTGTTAAATATTAAAATAAACTTGGGCTGGCATTGTGGCTCAGCAATAGAGTTCTCGACTAGCATGGGTGCAACCCAGGTTCGGTTCTCAGCACCACATAAAAATAAAGGCATTGTGTTGTGTCCATTTACAAGAAAGTTTCTCTCTCTCTCTCTCTCTTAAAAAAAGATTAAAATTAACTTTGACAAAGAGGTATGAAGAGAAGGGTGGGGGAGGTGGGATTAGGAAATACAGTAGAATGAACTGGGCATAACTTTCCTATGTTCATATATGAATACACAGCCAGTGAAACTCTACATCACACACAATCATGAGAATGGGAGTTACACTCCATATATGTGTGATATGTCAAAATATACTCTACTGTCATGTATATATAAAAAGCACAAATTAAAAAAAGATTAAACTCATATAGATGAAGTTTTTGAAAAATTAACTTGATTGGTCACATTTCAAACTCAAAAATCAATTCAATGTCATTTGATCACCTATTATTTTGGATAGTAAGAATTCAAAAATGACCAAGGTATTTCTGTTCTTATGGGGGCCACTATCAGAGAGAGATAAAAGAAAAATAAGTAGATAATTATAAGACAGTTAAGTTAGTACAAAATAATATTGCTATGCTTAAAATAAAAAAAATGATTGCACAAAAAGAATGTACTGCTAATTATATGTGGAACAGTGTGGAGGACTTCAAAGGAGCAGAATGAGAGGACAAAATGATGGAGGAAATTATAGGCAACAGAACATAGTCAGCAATACAGGGAATAAAAACACAGCTGTATTTGGAACATCTTATGTCATGATATGTACATAAATTTTCAGCTTCTGATTGTGATAGGGGAAAGATGGTTAAAGTGAGTTTAGAGAGGTATTCCCTAAGATCCTATGTGAAAGGCTGTGATTTTTATGCTAAGGAATGTTAACTTTGTGCAATTGGCAAGATAAAGCCATTAGAAAACATTACAAGTGGACACAATCGCATGTGTATAATAGAAAGTAACCCTAGTGCAAGACACAGGGAAGAAAGTAGTAACTCTGGTATACAATATGAGGAAGAGACTGGAGTAATAGAAACCAGATTAAAAACAAAAAACAAAAAACTACTGTAATAAGGACCATGGGGACTGAACTAAGACAAAGAACATCAGCAGCATGGAGGTGAAGAAACAGATTATAATTCAGGAAATGAAGGTGTGAGGATGGCCTTAGGCCTGAACCTAAGCAACTCCATTTTAAACACTCCAGTTTGAAAATTCCAGTCTCATTAAGCACATCCAACAGAGCCCTATGGCCTCAGACAAGTCACTTCCCCTCATCCTGATAAATAGAGTGACGCCTCTGACAGGCTGTCCTTGCCTAATAAGAGGGAAAGGTGAGAAGATCAGGGTGGAGACCACCAGATTAGATAGTTTTGATCCCAAGGTAAATAATGTCATGGAGAAATCCAGTGGTAGCTTATAAGGATTGAAGGGGGGGGTCAAAAGCCCCAAAATTTAGTATAAATAATAGAGCTAATGAATAGGGATTCAGTTAGCTGAAACAAGGATGCACTGGAGCTGGAGGGCCTGATGAGGACCAGGACTGACACCCCATCACTTGTCATCGTTTTTCTGATCCTCTGAGTGAGTGAGTGTACATCTGCTGGAAGTAAAGCCCAAGCCTTCAGACTTTTGAACTAGCACACAGAGATTCTGTCATTAGCCTGTCATAATTAAGTGTGTTTGCAGTGCTTAGAATTAATCTAGAGTTGTTTGCTGTGAATTAATTAATCTAGAATTGTTTGCTATGAATTGATTATGTCTATTGCAATGCCCAGCATTAAGGATTGTCATTTTCTTGATTAAGAACCTATAGAATGAAATTATATTGAGTAATTTGAGTGAGTAAAGCATTGAACAGGGGCAGAAGCATGTGGACATTCTTTATTTCTCCCCCTCAACTCCATATGTAGCAATTTTGCCCCCTCACGATAGAAGGACTGTGTGCTAAAATGAGATATTCTGCTACTTGTTAGAAATGACATTATTCTTTAGAGCTGGCAGTGACTGTCAAGATTGGTTAATAGCGTTGGGTTCTCTGGGCACAACACATTTTATAAATATGCACTTGCTTTTAAATTTAGGTTTATTTATGTGTGTGTGTGACAAAGAGCACAAACACATTCGTTTAACTTTTCAGTCCTCCCTACATGGACACTGGTTGTACTAAGGGAAGTTCTTTGGTTCATAATGGTATGAGAATAAGCTGTGGGAAATGTACTTTATCTTGGGTGTTCTCTTAGGTCAAGGTTACCAGTCTGCAAGAATTCCTGTCATTTTTCTCTGCTGTGATTTTTTTTTTTATATATATACTGGGGAATGAACCCAGGGGGTCTTAACTGAAAGAACTAACAAGGCTCATCATCGGAGAAAATGCCCATTTATTGAGGAACAGCTCTGCATATTTATAGAGCTGGGGGTAGTTTGACAGTTATGACAGTTTAATGGTTGAAGGGTTTGACAGTTGGTATGGGGTACTTTCTGATTGGTGGGTCAGGATCATGTGTGCCAGCAGGGCTAGTCTGATTGGTGGGTAAGGATCATGTGAGCCAGTAGGGCTAGTCTGATTGGTGGGTAAGGATCATGTGATAGCAGGGCTAGTCTGATTGGTGGGTAAGGATCATGTGAGCCAGCAGGGCTCACCATTGGATGGCTCTTCTCGGGGGATGGGGAAGTTAGTCTTTGGAGCTGGGGCAACTCCCAACATTAACCACTGAGCCACATCCCCAGCACCTTCTATATTTTATTTAGAGACAGGGTCTCACTGAATTGCTGAGGCTGGCTTTGAACTCATGGACTTTCTGCCTCATCCTCCCAAGCTGCTGGGATTATAGGTATGTGCCACTGCTCCTGGCTGATATTTCTTGACCACTCAAGGGGCAGACCCATTCCTCACACATGTCCTTCTGTGTAGCCAGATATAGGGATATATGTTTCTCTTTTCCTGCCTTTTTCAACTTTTCAAGTTTATCCATGGTGATCAGTACCAAAAAAGTTTCTCTTTGTTTACCTCCTCAACAAAAAAGGCAGACACAGATGGAGCCATAGATTGAAGTTTATGTAAACTGAGTTTCATGGTATCTCCTTACAGAGTTGTTAATGCAGAAGTGTTAGATGACACGTTATCTACTTTTGGAGTCATTAATCTAGGGGTGTTAGATGACATGTTATCTCCTCTTGAAGTCATTACTCTAGAAGTGTTAGATTAATTTGATAGAAAAACCTTTGAAAATTTCAATATACATCATTATTCTATCATATCATTTGTTTGATTTAATAATCGACCCCTTTTTAGAAAGTGGTTTTGGTACACAGTTTGAACCTTTTAAAAAGGTACAAATTTAATGTATATAATCTGAGGAAGTTAAACATATTATGACAAAATCTAGGAAAAACAAAAAAAGTGCAATTTTTTGATGATACAATACTTATAAAGAATTTTATTGTTTCTCACAGGTTAAGGGAAATATTGTTTATCGGTAACAGAAAAATCCTTACTTAACAAAACAAGTGAAAAGCACCAAAGAATCTGTCAGCAACTCTGGTGAATTACAGTGTGACTAATTTACAGTTTTCAACTATACTGTAATGTAGTACACAAAGCTTTCATAAATACCAAATCCAGCAACTCCTGAAATGACCCATAACAAACACTGACACTACTCCTTTAATTCTTCCTGTGTTCACACTTAAATACTGATTTAGTTCATGAAAAACAAGTCTTCTTTTGCAACTAAATGGATTAAGATTAAATATACAATACTATCTCCTTTTGAAATAAGATTATTCATACCTAAATAAAATAGAACATAAATGTTACTAAATGAAGAACCAAACAATCCTTGTTTTAATTTTAGATGGCTTCCAATGTTCAACAACAGCTTAAAGGCTTTTTGGTAAAGACTAAAATATAGCCTATTCTTCTTTTATGAGATAAATATAGATTACCCTTGATTATGCCCCTGCAAATAGGAAATTTTCTTAGAGATGGGGCACTCTCCTGGCATATTACCAGATGACCACAAGGAATGAACACAATAGAAACTTCTTTGTCCATACACACCTTGCAGGTTCTTTCTTCTTGTAATCTCCTCAACTGTTCTTCTAGTGACAGACCTGGAATATCTTCTGTTGGAATATACTTCATATTCTTTTCCACAAATAAGTTCTCATATAATGTAGAGTCAATTTCCTTTAGACAGTTTTTGAAGATGTTGGCTGCAGCATTTCCTTTAACTAAAATGGTATCAATCAGTTCTCTTGCTTGTAAAGGTATCTGTGATTTTTGTTTAATAATATCATGTTCCTGTTTATTAATTACATTGGCCTTTAAAAGATTATCCAAGATAGGAAGGACACATGTCAACTGTTGAAAGAGAGCCATTCTATTCTTCCGTATTAATGACAAATCATCTGATGCCATTTCTTCAGCTTGTCTTTCCTTCTCCTCTTCTTTCATCTTCAGCATCAAGAAGTGCTGATACAATATCATTAACTTTTTTTTTAAATAATTCTCTCCAATGGTTAGGATTTTACTTTGAACTGTCTGTTTTACCAGACTTCTACTAAAACCCATTTCCAAAGCAGATTTAGCCACAGGTGTATTCATCATGATTGCATCTTCTGAAGAACTTTCTCCAGGTCCCAAATGAACAATTTGTTCAGCATTTTCTTCTCAGGAGTATCTGAGGTTGACAACAGCTCTTCAAGAATATGAGGATATCTAGCTTGAATCTCATCAACAAACTCTTGCCCTTTCATTCGTATCAAGAACTCACACCTTGGGGGCTGGGGATGTGGCTCAAGCGGTAGCGCGCTCGCCTAGCATGCGTGCGGCCCGGGTTCGATCCTCAGCAGCACCACATACCAACAAAGATGTTGTGTCCACCAAGAACTAAGAAAAAATAAATAAATGTTAAAATTCTCTCTCTCTCTCTCTCTCTGTCCCCCTCTCTCTCTCACTCTCTCTTTAAAAAAAAAAAAAAAAAAAAAAAAAAAAAAAAGAACTCACACCTTGGAAACCATTTGGCATGTTCTACCCATAGATCATCTCCAGATTCCCAGCATCTCAAGCCACCATCACAACAAAAGCATTTGACATCATCATTACGATCCACGTAATAAAAACCAGCACTTGCAAGCTGCTCAGGCTGAACTGGAACACTAGCTGGCCAGTACATAAATGTTCTCATTCAAGCTGTGTGTGTCTGCATGCTCAGATTTGAAACACTAAACCTCAGCATTTCTAGAGAATTTTCCCAAAACGGACAGTTGGGAAAATGTCTCCTGTGTTCTGACATAGCATCATCCTTTGGTTCCCAGTTACTTAGCTTCTCGCCACGGGCAAATCAAGCTACCCTATCTCCAGGTCCTACATAGTAAAAGCCAGCTCTCGCCAATTCCAATGGTGACAAAAAGGTTAAGGGCCACATATTATAAGTAAGAAATCTGCCTTCTTCAGTACTCATTGCATAACTATAGGGGTTAGTCCTCAATGGAGAGAAGTCTTCAACAGCTCTAGAATTAAGAGGATTTGGTGAAAGGCAGGAATAAGAATTGCTGAATGAGCCACTATGGTCCAAACTAGAAGATAATGAATGTACAACATGGTTTCTCATTGGAGAGGTATTCTTAGAAGTGGATTGCAGACTAGCTGAAAGCAAATTCTGAATAAAGCTGCAGCTAGGCTATAGCTCTTTATGCTTTTCAATAGGACTATCTCCTTGTTTCCAGTTATCCAACATCAGGCCACAACAGAAACATCTGACTTTGTCATTCACACCAGTGTAATAAAAACCAGCACGAGCAAGACTCCTTTCTGAAACAGGAACACTGATGGGGAAAGTTGAATATGTAGACATTCTGTAGAGCTCACATGAAAAATCATACTTCATTGTTTGTTGTCATTTGTCCAATTTGACAGGATTGTGCTGTCTTCCATTATACTCCTTATTTTTTGATGCAAGGGATCTTGGATAACTCTTTAAAGGTAGTTTTGTTCATGAATAGGAAGCAGTACTTTTTGATGGCTAAAACTTTCACATACAATTTCTTGTCACTTTTTACCACACACACACACACACACAAAAAAAAAATCAAAGACTTCTATTTAGTTGAACCTCCATACCCTTTTACTAGATTTATATTTCTCCTAAATTACCAAGATACTTTGGGATTCTATTAATACTTTTATGTAAACTACATGCTATTTGCTCACAATTTGGTATAATAACTGATTTAAAGGCCTGAAAAGAGTTTATACACTCCTAAAAGTATTAAAATTATTTTTCAAAGAAGTCTATATCCTTAAAATTCTAAGTAACTATAGAATATCTAAATTATGTTTTTTAATTTGCTTTTGGTTACAAGCTATAAAGCCTAGATATAAGGACAATTACTGATTATGCCACAAAAGTAAAGTTAAATTTAGGCTTTTTTTCCCTTTATAAGCGGTTTACTGTGACATCCAAAATAATCTCATCTTATTCTAGCAAATAAGTAATTACAATTTTCAAAAGGTCACGTTAGTTAAAACCTAGTTGCACACAATTTATCACAGAATTGACTTAAGTCGGTTATGTTAGCTTCAGCCAACAACTTTTGGGGAAGTCAACACCCAAAGCCTTATTTGTGTCCCTCCTCACCTGTTATATGAAATGTCAAATGAATATTGTTTAAAGCTCACTGTTAACTCTTCTACCTTTGACAAACATTATTTATTTTGTTTCTATTTCCTGCAGTATCATGTTGTCTTTCTTCCTAACTCTGCATATCTCTTTATTATACCTGGTCAACTGACGGTATTTTCTCCATTAAAATCAGCCATAAAATTTCCACAGCACACACTTCCTATATTGCATTAAAAATTTTAAATAAACTGACTTTAATTTAAGGACCATTCAGATATGGTATCAGTCAGGATAAATGAGGAATCAATTTATCAAGACAGCTCTTTTGTTATCACAAATGCCTAACACTACATTACCCAATAGAATTACTGTTTACACAGAATGTATCAGAATTTACTAGCTTTCTTTATGAAAACTCAATATATTAAAAATGTGATTCATACACAAAATTACACTCCATAAAATTCAAATTTTATCCCTTTATAAAGCTTTGCACTTTCCTTAATGAGAATCATTTCTGCAGGGGAAAAAAACGAGTAGGGAGGAACCCTTCAGGGTTGTACATCACAGTACCAGCACTGAAAGCACGAAAGCAGGGCCGCTGCTAGGAGGCATCCTCACATCAAGAAAGCAACTCAAAAGGTACAAATTTAATGTATATAATTTGAGGAAGTTAAACATATTATGACAAACCTAGGAAAAACAAAATGTTTATAATTTTTGGATATAAATATACAATCACATTATCCAAATCCAACAAATGTGTGTTGAATTCTTTTCATATATACTTCACTGAGATAGGTCCTATGAGTATCCAAAACAAGACAGCTGTTTATCTTTTAATATGGCCAAATAAATAAATACAATTTATTCAACTATTGGTATGATATTGAATGTCCAGTGAACATAAGCAGATCCATTAAGATCCAGTGAATGAATGACCTCTTGAAGAGGATCCCAGTGTAGATTGTTAGAGAGAAAGCTCTGTAGAGTTAGGAGCCTCCCCTCCTCTGCTTTGTTTTGTAATATTTTTGAAATCCTTTGTTATATGTCATACATTTTTCTCCATCATCTCAAAATATACTTTGAATAAGTACTCATGAGCTCCTATCTCACATCCCCTCTGTATCACTCAGTTTTTCTCTCAGCCGTTCCACTTCTTTGGGGATGCATTTTTGAATGCCCCATTTTGCACAATCCATGTCTTTTCCTCCATCAGAAAGCTTCACCTGTGTGACCTTCTTCAGACCCAGTCACTTTCCCAAACCAGGAGACTATCAGCCTCAGGAGAGTTACGGTTATTTGTGTTTGCCACCAACTTCCTAGCTCTTCATTCCAGGCTCTGCTTTTCATACATGCAATACACTACAATACCTGCTGCATCTATTTCTTAAAATACAAAATAAGCATTTAATTTTGACTGAATAACTTCTTAAAAACGTCAGGCCCTGTCCTGTCAGTTTTCTTGCAATAGCTTTATGTTGCACTCAAGATTACCTGGATGGTATACCTATGACTTTCAGAAGAAGTATCATTAAGTGATGACAGTGCATCAGGAGAAGCATTCTTGGTAGTTTTGTGAAATAATGATGTGGCTGATGATGGTAGACTTTCTTCCAGAATAAAAGTTGTGGCGTGTTATAAATGATAAAACCAGAGTAAATATTTTAAAATTTACTGGGCTTACCCAGTGAAAAGCAATAAAAGCAACTTGCTTCTTGGTCCTGTAACCAGACCAGAAATACATTTAAAAAATATTTTCCCTAAATAAACTGTAGCATTTTCAAAATGTCAATGTTGCTAAGTATTTCATGGTCTAAATATTTTCCTTCTTTGCTGTGAAATTATAGACTTATCTTCTTCTTTAGAATAACGATTAGCATAGTATTTCTTAAAGAACCTGGATTTTCCACCTTAAGCTGTATTTTTCTCTACAGAGCAAGTATTTTAAGCAAGTTTTTGAAATCAACTTCACAAGCCCTAGGAACTTTTTATTTGTATTCCGTTTGAACTGTGAACTTTTACTTAAAAAGAATCTTTCTTCTTCATAGTCATGAGTTTCTTGGATTTCTCACTCCTGTGTTCCCAGTGCCAAGATTTCTAGAATAACTAAACTAATCTTTATGTAAATAGAAACATGTCCCACAGTGCTCTGCAACTGCTATCAAGATGAAAATACCAATCTTTTCACCTCCCTGTGCTTACACCCAGCCAAGCAGCATCTGTAGCCTAACCTCTTTTACTTCCACAGAATTTTAATGCCTTTGTCTGTCTTCACAAATAAACATTTTTTTTTACATTTCCAGAGTTGTGTAAAACATGAGCAGAATCAGATACTAAGACATCATCTTGCTTAGTTCTCAAGGAGTCCTTCTAAATTTGAGCATGTTTGCTACAATCCAGTGTGATTACACCTGGACACTGCTGGTGGAGGCAAGGCCTCAAGTGGACATGTTCCCAATTTAACTCCAGGAAGACACCTGGGTATGCCATCTAGTCAGGATTGATTCTGGTTGCTTTACTGAGTGAGAGAGAGGTAAAAACTTCTGGACCATTGCCATGGAAACTAGGACTCCTTTCCCTGGCTGAATATTGTTTGATAATAGTAATCAAAAGTATAAAATTATACTGTTATTTCAAATGTAGCTAGTGTACTATTGAGAATGTATTATTAAAATTGAAAATACAAATTAAAGGGAAATGTTATGTAAGGTTTTAAAGTCCAGAATATGATCCTTGGTAGATTTTTCTTCTTAATAAAAACTATGTGCATGATTTCACATGAAGTACCTGAATGTCAGCTCAAATAAATTACTTCACAGTTAAAAGATTAGTATAAAAATGAATATGACTCAGACTTGGGAGTGGGAAGTGTGAGAGCAATAGTTTGTGGGCAAGAAGTGAATTCGCTAAAGTGTTTTATATAATGTTTGTGAGAAAAAAGGGTGATAAAAGTATTATCTTCATATTTATTGATGCTAATCTATATGGACAATCTGTACCATCTCGGAATTAATGTGTGTCAATTTTTCTGTATAAAGCACTATGCTAGACTACACACATTCAAGCAGAGATATCTTTTTAACAAAAAAAATCATGGGTGCTTGTGTTTTTAACATATGACTTTGCTCTCATGATAGAAAATTCTAAAAGTTGAACTGGGGTAAGATGTTTCCAAATAAAGTATTAAATTTAGCAGTTATAGAGTTGGAGCTGAGAACTTTTCTTTAATTTCTCCTAATTATTTCTTAAAAATTGCCTGTTCACAGCAACTCATAAAATGAAAAACTAATAAAGAATGATCACAAAAGACTATTTCTACTTTCTCTCTCTCTCTCTCTCTCTCTCTCTCTCTCTCTCTCTCACACACACACACACACACACACACACACACATATTTTATAAGGTGACTAGCTTTACACACATTTTAAAAGATGACAAGATTTGAAAGACACTTAAAAAATAATATAGGTGAAATCTTAGAGTAGTTTTGATTCGCATTTCTCTAATTACTAAAGATGTTGAACACTTTTTCATATATTTGTTGATCACATGTATATCTTCTTCTGAGAACTGTCTGTTCAGTTCCTTAGCCCATTTATTGATTGTATAGGTTGTTTTTTTGGTATTAAGTTTTTTGAGTTCTTTATATATCCTGGAGATTAGTGCTTTACCTGATGTATGTACATATGGTAAAAATTTGCTTCCAAAATATAGACACTCTCTCTTCAGCTCAATGACTGCTTCTTTTGCTGAGAAGAAGCTTTTTAGTTTTAATGCATCCCATTTATTGATTCCTGATTTTATTTCTTACACTTTAAGAGTCTTGTTAAGGAAGTGGGGGCCTAATCTGACATGATGAAGATTTTGGCCTACTTTTTCTTCTATTATGTGCAGGGTCTCTGGTCTAATTCCTAGGTCCTTGATTCACTTTGAGTTGAGTTTTGTGCATGGTGAGAGACAGAGGTTTAATTTCACTTTGCTACATATGGATTTACAGTTTTCCCAGCACCATTTGTTGAAGAGGCTGTCCTTTCTCCAGTTTATGGCACCTTTGTCTAGTATGAGATAACTGTATTTATGTGGGTTGGTCTCTGTATCTTCTATTCTGTACCATTGGTCTACATTCCAGTCAATAAATGAGCTAAGGAACTGAACAGACACTTCTCAGAAGAAGATATATAAGCAATCAACAAATACATGAAAAAATGTTCAACATCTCTAGTAATTAGAGAAATGCAAATCAAAACTACTTTAAGATTTATCTTGCATCAGTCAGAATGGCGGTTATCAAGAATACAGACAACCATAACTGCTGGTGAGGATGTGGGGGAAAAGGCACACTCATATATTGCTGGTTGGACTGCAAATTGTTGCAACCACTCTGGAAAGCAGTATGGAGATTCCTTAGAAAACTGGAATGGAACCACCATTTGACCCCGCTATCCCACTCCTCGGTCTATACTCAAAGGACTAAAATCAGCATACTATAGTAATGCAACCACATCATTATAGTACTATTATAGCAGCTTAATTCACAATAGCTTAACCAAACTAGATGCCCATCAACAGATGAATAGACAAAGAAACTGTGGTATGTATACACAATGGAACATTACTCAGCATTAAAAGAGAATAAAATTGTGGCATTTGCAGGTAAATGGATGGAGTTGGAGAATGTTATGCTAAACAAAGTAAGCCAATCCCCAAAAAACTAAATGCTGAATGCTTTCTCTAATTAGGGGATGCTGATCTATGATGGTGGGGAGCATGGGAAGAATGGAGGATCTTTGGAGTAGGCAAAGAGGATGGGGGAGAGAGGTTATGAGGGTAGGAAAGATGGTGAAATGAGATAGACATCATTACCCTAGGTGCATGTATGATTGCACAAATGGTGCATCTCTGCAATGTGTACAACTACAGAATTGAAATGTTTTGCTCCATTTGTGTAGGAAGATTTGAAATATATTCTACTGCTATGTGAAACTAAGTAGAACAAATAAAACAAGGAATATATAAAAAATTTGAATGTTTTTCTGCTTGGGGATATTATAAATAAAGCTACTGTGAATGTTTTTGCACAAAAAGTAAGATAGGTTTTCAGATTTTATTTGTTGATAATTTTTAAAGCTGTCATTTCACCTCTAACATTATGATAGGCAGAATTCTGAGATGGTCCCTAAGATTTCCTATCCCTGTTTGATCCACCCAAGGCTATAATGTGATGGAGTTTGCATCTTGATTAGGATATATGCTGAAGCAGCTAACCTCAAGATATCAAGGTTATCTGGATATGACTGGTATGCCTCATGAGCCCTTTAGAGCAGAGATTTTTACTCTTGGTGATCTCAGAAAGGGAAATCAGAGAAATTAAGTACATGAGATGGGTTAGATGTAAAGCATTTGTCTACGGCTGAGATGGAAAGGGCTACTTGGCCAGGACCTAAGAATTGCCTCTATGAGCTGGAACATGTCATAGGCCCATAGCTGCCAAAACAACAGGGACCTCAGGTGAATACCCACAAGGGAAAGAATTTCCTGCCAATAATCTAAACAAGCATGAATGTGGATTCTTTCTCAGAGCCTCCAGATATGAATGCAGCCTAGTTGACACTCAGTTTCAGCCTGTGAGTGCTGCAGTAGAGAACTTGGCCACATTGCATTTCAACTCCTGACCTACTCAACTGAGCTAATACATGGATGCTGTTCAAGGCCACTGATCTTATTATAATTTAGAGGCAGCAACAGAAACCAAATATGCTCACTTTTCCCAGTATGATTGTTTATGCCTAGAAGTCATGGACTCAGAAACTTCAAGCTAGGAAAAGCAAAATAAAGACAGTTTGAGGCATATAGTATTCTCTTATATTACATTTTACAGGTTTGAAGAGAGGATCAAATATGTATTGTCTATGTAAAATGTTTCAGTTTACTGTTAAATAAACTGTAAATTTCATTAAGAATTATAATTTTTAAAATTAGTGTTTATATACACTTCAATACATAATTTTCATACTCCAGGTATTTAGGAAGAAGAGAAATACAGAGAAAAGGGCTGAAGGTGGAGAATGATGGGGTGAGAAGAGAGGAAGAGGGGGAGGGAAAGGTTGAGGAAGAAGAAGGGAGGGGGAGAGACAGAGAAAGAGACAGGGAGAGAGAGAAACAAAATGTATTATTTGCCAGGCGGCCAAGGAAACAGTGTTCAACCTCTTTTGTAATTACTGATTTACTAACCAGAGCTCCAAGAAAATCCAGAAACAACTTGACCTAATAAGCCCTCTGGATTGAAATGTGCCTCTTCAAAATCCATATGTCAAAGCCCTTGCTTTTCTTGTGGCTGAATTGGAGTAAGGAGGTTATTAGGTTAAATAGAATCATAGGATGGGGTTCTGCATTGCTCGGGTAGTGTTCTCACAAGAGGACACACACAGAGAGCTCTCCACTATGAAGACGACTGACTGCAAGTGAGGAGGAGAGTCCTGGAAAAGGACTGAATCCACTGATGTCTTAATCCTGGACTTCTCAGCCTTCACAATAGTGAGAAAATAAATTTCCAGTATTTAAGATACTCTGTGTTGCAACAGCATGCTCGGACTAAAACATTATTTCTAAATTATTAATAGTTTTTTATTGTTAGTGCCATTATATTGAAGATTACAATTTATTACTACTATACTTTCTTGTCCATTTTATTAACATCATTTGTAGTCTACAGGCATTTTGTACCATGATAATCTTATCATGCCAATAACATTAATTTTCCCAGAAGCATATGGAAATGTTTGGGCACATCATAAACTGTCCTTTCTTAGTACAGTTGCTTGATGCTCCTTTAAGAACATTAACAGATCAGGACAATTGCACCTATCTATAAAATATGTTCTGAAGCTAAATTGTCTTAACTTTAACAAATCTCTTTTCACATGCATACATCTCACATAAAAATTACCAAACTATTTAGAATTTATATTCCTTGAGATAGACTGGATGCCAAAGCAATCATCATACACTGAAGTTTGGATTTGTAAGATTATATGTAGTGACTATTTTAGATACAACTATAATTAATTATACAAACATTTCTTGAATGCATCCATTCATTCAGCAACTAGGCCACTGTGTGATAGAACTTCTGTTGAGAATAAAATCCCTATACATACCTGACACTCCCAAAGTACTGGAAGTAAAAGGATGAATCAATCATGATCCTTTTTCTATTAATCGGGCCTTCCCACTGAAACTAGATGTGCAAAAATTTGTATTGGGCAATTCTTTTGTAGAATAAAGGAAAGGGAATCAGAGCAGGTGGGGAGGACGTGAAGAGACAGAAAGAGGGAGGATTAGAGAAATTGTCAAGACTAAGAAAGCTTTGACCAGATTAATGGGGAGCCTTCAAGCCACAGCTTTGTTAAGGGAGTCCAGACTTAGGCAGGAAGAGGCCTGCATTAGGATCCCTGATGTGCTGTTAGGGTCGCAATCAGACAACAGTAAGTATTGGCCTCAGTACAGTATTAGGGAGGATACAGAAGGGCAGCAGCTTGCCTGTCAATCAATCATGTTCTCTAAGCAGGAGTGGTGAACTTTTATGGCCACCAGACTCCATCCCACAGTGTGGAAGAAACAGTTTTTTTCTTGATGCTTTTCTTTTACCTCTTCCTAAGGGGAAACGTAGAAAGAAGAGGTTAGTGGGATGAATTGCACCCTTGACTGAGGCAGATGGTCTCAAGTCTACAACTAGTACTCGTTCTCTTTTCTCCTACCAAAGCCTCACTCAATTATCACCTCAATTGTCTTAGCCTGTATTATAACTAAAACCTCCTACCTGAGGAGACTGAGTCCTAGGGAATTATGCTTTCTTTAGCCTCAGTTGCTGCACATGTCTATTCACAGTTCAGAGGGGTTAAGTTAGAATCAATAGTGCCCAAGTAGATCACTCTGGTTCTCTATGTATTACTCATTGAACTCATTTTGTAAAAGAAGTTCCACCTCTTCTTGCTGACGTCTCATTTCAACTGATACTCTCTGGAGACAAGTAGTCCTTGGTGGCAGAAATAGCTTGTAAATTAATGGTATTCTTGCAGTGTATTCAGGCAAGAATATGCTTCCTCTGGGGACTAGCATCTCCAAATCTGTAAAGCCTAGAGTAGCAGAAGCAGAGTTGCAAAGATTAGAAGCATGAATTCCCAGCAGGTCATTGGAAGAGATGTTATGTGGGGCTGCTCCTGCTTTCTGCCTCTATTTTCGGACAAAGAAACCTATGGTTTTTGTGGAGGAGAGAGTGCCACGTAGAAGTTTCTGATATATTGCACATACTTCACCCTGAAGGAGTGGCCTCTAAGGTGGCACTTTACCCATTCAGAAGGCTGTTGCTTTTTCAGTGTTCAATACAGTCAGCTTGCTTCTGGATGGTGTGATGTATGATGTGACCAATTTTCAAATGCTATATTATGTGCAAATCCCTTGGTAAGATACTGTAATGTATGGATTCCATGAGGTCCTAGCTGAGGCTCTGTGGAAAGGAAACATCCATGCTTTGAACAGATATCTATACTTGTGTTGTAAAACTTTGGATCCTTCTAAGGAGGGTACTTGCCAATGTTTCGGCTTGGCACAGAATCACGAGCCACCACACACCTTGTAGATTCAAACAGCAATTCTTTATTCCTGAACTCACAGTGGCCTCTACACAAACAGGTTCTGGGGAAAATCCAGTTCTGCCAGCCCAATTCACCTACTCCACGAGGCTTTTTCCAAATTCCATTTGAATCTCACAGAACTCAACGGGAACAAGCAGCAGGAACACCCTAATCCCAGCAGCAATAATCTTCAACCTCGAACTTCCCTAAAACCCCTATTGTCTTAAACTGGGAAACTTAAACTCAAGGAGCGGGAAACTTCCTCAAACCTGATCAACTCTAAACCTGGATCCGCCCTGGTCTTTGAGCAAGGTCACCTTACTAAAGCATACATGCAATGTCCCATTGAATGTCCTCTAAGCAGCATGGGGTACGCTGGCAAGGAAATATCAATGCGTCATTCCTACTTGGCAATGACCCTCAGCAGGTACTAATGCAACTGCAACCTTTGAAGTGCTATATCTTGGGCTAGCTTTGGTGTCTGTTGCTGATAGGCTTGGCATTCCGAGGAAGCAGTAGCTAAACTTGATTTGGTAAGCTAAAATCTATGCTGATGGGTTGATCTGTAGGTTGCATGTCTGCCACTATAGACAGTCAGTTCATGTGCCTGTTGTGTCATTTACTAATAAAAAAAATACCTAAAAACTGGCTATTGTTAACTGGCAGAGTGATTTTGTATATTTTGCAATGCTTTAAAATACTTTATAATATTTTGTTGTGATTCGTTCATCATAAATATTTTCTGGGGAACATTAATGGGCAATATCAAATCTTTACTCTTTGCACCTACTTCCACATGTCCATCTATGATGTTACTGTGTTTCAGACCTCATTCTCTTATCTTCAGCTAATTTCCTATAAACTCCTCAACCTATAAACTCCTTTGGCAATGGTCAACAAATCTATGTATGTTCTCTTCTCATGGTCTTCTCATTTTACAGATAGTGTATGATTAGATGCATGGATAGAAGCTCTGCCTATTTGGAGATGTTTTTCTCCCTCTCTATTGACTTTCAAGGCCTGACTCCTTTGGCTAATTGGGGGCAACTTGAACAGCCATCATAACTTCATATATCCCTATGAAATCACCTGGAACTTTTGTTGATCCTGGACATCAGCTAAACTCTCCCTGCACAACCCTCCAATCGCCTTTCTTAGGTCTTGTTTCCAAAAGCACTGCTGGGTAAACCTCCTGGATGCAAATTTCAGACTCTCAGAGTCTGTTTTTCCTAAAGAATTACATATATTATAGTAATTTGTCTAATTGTTTATTTTTTTCCTTCTAAACTATAAATATGTGTTGAATAGAAGTTATAAGATCTTATTTTAGACCCCCAGAATATATCAAAGTAAAAAACCCCAGATATTTAATGTATGCTTCATAAACTGAAACTATTCAGTAAATCATGCCCCACAGGGCAGGCACATGATCCTTAATTTAATTCTTAAGTTTTATAAAGCCCTAAGCTAAAGAGCAATTTTATTTTATGTCTTCTGTTTTTCCTAAACTCTTTCCCATGTTTCCTGCCTCCTCCATATATATTCACTTAATGATTATAGGCTGATTCTTCAAGATTTAATTCAAATGCTCTCTCTTTTCAGACCCCTATCTTGATATCTCCAGGCAATATCAAAATTTCCCTCTTTTGTCTTTCTGTAGGACATTAATTGCCAAATATATTAAACATTGTTATTATTTCTATATTTGACATTTATACCCCATTACTATAATTTGATTCACATTCTACCCTTTATATTTTTATATTTTAATTTACTAGATGTTTTCTCTCTCTCTCTCTCTCTCTCTCTCTCTTTCTGGTACTCATGATTAAACTCAGGGGCTTAACTACTGGGCCATATTCTCAGCCTTTTTCTTGTGACTTTTTATTTTGAGACAGTCTCACTAAGTTGCTGAGGCTGGTCTCGACCTTGCAACCCTCCTGCCTCTGTTTTGCAAGTTGTTAGGATTACAAGCGTGCACCATCATAACTTGAATATTTTCTTAATTTTTTCCATAAAGCATTTCCTTTGCTTTCATTTGTGACTGAGAATTGGGATGTTGATCTAATCTCAAGACTGCTTGTCTTCAGCACTTTAAATACTATTCCTTTGTCATCCAAAATGTAGCACGTTAAGCAATAAACTTGATATTAATCTGATTATCTTTTTTTTTGCTTTGAAAGAAAGATTTTATTTTATAATTCTCTCCACTTGTTAATCACTTAGTACTTGATTTTCGTATATGCACATTTTAAAAGACTGATTACTCAAAAAAAGAAAAAAAAAGAGTTGAGTACAGAACTTAGGGATATAGAATTCAGAAAAATCAGGCTCGTAGTGTAGAGCGCTTGCCTAGCATGCACAAAGCCCTGGGTTTAGTCCCAACAATAATCTGATTATCTTTCTATGTAGAAATTATATTTGGCTTTCCAGAAATTGGCATGTTTTTTTCTTTTTCACTGGAGTTTACAAACTTCAAAATTATGTATGCTTGTATATTTCTCTTCAGTGTTATAGGAATCCTAGCTTTGTTATTGTTTCTCTATTATGTCGAATTTCCTTTCCTGAAAACCTCATCAAATATTGTTTTAGCCAGACTAAAGGAACCAACCAGCACAATTGTAGGGGAGGAAAATTTTATTTGGGGGCTCATGTTTCAGAGGTCACATAAATGGCTAGCTCCATTCCTCAGGACTCAAGGTGAGGCAGGACATCATGGCAGAAGAGTGTGGCAAAGGTAAATAGCTCACATGATGAGCAGGCAGGAGAGAGAGAGAGAGAGAGAGAGAGAGAGAGAGAGAGAGACACTCCACTTTGCCAGATACAAATATATACCCCAAAGCCATGCTCCCAATCCCCACCGTCTTCAGCCATACCCTACCACTTCAGTTACCACTCAGTTTTTTAATAATAAAATATAAGCTTATTTATTTTTATGTTTTGCTGTGATTTATCACTCAGTTAATCCCTATCAGGGGATTAATCTATTGATCAGGTAAAACTCTCACAACTCAATCATTTCTTCTCTAAACCCTCTTGTGTTGTCTCACTCATGAGCTTTTGGGGGACACCTCACATCCAAACTATAACAATTTTTTTTATCTTTTCAATTTTTCTCCTTTCTTTTAAGTTTTTCTTTCAAAATTGTTCTGACCACAGTGAGGTACTCTTGCATGACCACTCAAAAGTCTATAAATGAAATTACTGATAACACCAACTAATGATAAGAAAGCACTGCTGGTATAAAATGTGAAATATTAAATTTGCTTTGAAAAATCTTGGCAGTTTATTAAAAAGTTAAGTGTGTATTTACTATAAAGCCCAGCAATTATTATTATCCAACAGAACTAAAATGTCAATATCAGCACCAAGAATTGATAGGAATTTTTTACTTGTATTGGCCCTGAACTTAAATCCCAAGTTTCATCAATTAGTGAATGCATAAATAAAATGAGTGTACCTACAAAATAAAATTCTACCCAGCTGTAAGAAGGAACATCCTGCTGATAAATGGACAACATGAATGAGCTTCAAGAACATTGCATAAATGAAAGACTACATATTGTACAATTCTATCTATATCAAATGTCTGGATTGTGCAAATATATGAGACAGGTCACTGGTTGCCTGGGGTAAGGGTGCTGGCTGGGATTACCTGAATAATGTCAAAATAAATTTTGGAGACTATCCTAGTGGCAATGACCACAGATAGGAGCATAGCAGACACTGACCTGTTTAGGCAATGCGAGGAAGAGGAGTTTGAGCCATAGCAGAAAATCAGTGATGTCATTGAGTACTCTTTAGTTGCAGATTATAATTAAGTAGAATGTACAGCAAAGCCAGTTACAGTAATTGCAATAGTCTCAGCTGCAGTACCTGGTTTGTTAAGCCCACAGTTGGAACTACAATTATTCTCACATGAACCCCATGAGACCAGGCTCCACATGCTCATGAGGCCCACCACCAACACCTTCATCAACATCATTCCAGCTACTATCTCATTAGAAGCATCATTCTATGATAGTCCCAGACATAGCAGACCAGATCCACTCTGAACACATCCACCATTCTCACTGCTATGTAGCCAACCTCACTGGGGCAAGTAACTGTACAGTCTCTTAGGCCTTTCCAAATAGACTTCAAATCCCAAGCTAGCTCCCTTCTTGCTCTCTCACCTTCAGTGAGCATTGCCAGGTTTGTCACTATGAAATGACTCGGTGTACAGGTGAAAATAGCAATGAAGTGTCCAAATTGGTGAATACTCTCAAAACTATGCCTACCCTGGGCCAGAGTCTTGGGCCACTGGTATTCAACAATAGTTCTGCCCATGGTGCTCAAACAACCAGTGGACTGGATTCTTCAGTGAAGAGGCATCTTCTACTCTAGTGTTTTACCTCCAGAATGACAGACAGAAAATAAGTCCATGGTGTCATGCTCAATTCCATGTAATTGAAGCTTTGAGAGGTCATGTGTGCTACTATTGCCCAGAAATGGTTGAATATCACAAGAAATGAAAGTCCCTGGATTCAGAACCCAGTATCTAATCAGCATCAAAGCCCACATCCTCTGAGAAAATAGCTCCCGTTACTTCAACACCTTCTTCTACAAATATTCCCGCTGTCACCACCTATCAAAGTTCCAAAGCTTAATGAGGATGTCAGCGATGCTGTCCAGACCTAGCTCATTATGCTAGTAGAGAATTTCTTATTATGGACAGGATGGTGGCAAAGTATCCCAACTCAAAACTTCTGTAAGGTTGTCCCATCTTTTCGATGATTTCATTGTACCTAAAGGCTAAAAACCAACATTTTATTCATGGACAATATGAAACACCAGGTAGAACTTTTTCAGCAGGATGGTGAGGTGGACAGTCATACTATCTGCCAACACTGTTACTGCCAGCTTTCCACTTCCTCCCAGCTACAATGCCACTTGGAAAATGTTCATAGTCCCTGTGATCTACTACCAAATGCAAGGTCCATGAATGGACATTTGAATGTGAGCTACTATTTCTCCAGCATTTGGAGATGATATACATAAGCCTGTATATATATCCAAGGATGTTATACATAAGCCTGGAGAGATGCCTTATGATTGTCAGGTGTATCAATATTGCTCCTGACTCAACTCTGAGATAGATGTCCATTTTGGGATGATCCATGAGGATACCCAGCATCTGCTCTGCTCTTGATTGCCTGAAGTCCTTCAAAAATGGCAATGCATTTCAACAGCAGTCCATGAGGCACCAGAAAAGAAAAAACAGTGCTGGCTGTTGTTTTTCTGTGCCAAGGACAAGATTGAACACAAGCTTCAGCACCACAAAAATATCCAAGTAGCTGGATGGCTTGAAACCAGGCACCAAGGTGATAATCAGGCTTCCCGAGGGCAGACATGAATTTTTCCTGTATCTTCCAAGGATATACTTCCTAACACCTTGCAGGAGGCAGCCCAATTGACCTCCTCAGCTGACCCTCTGCTTGTCTCTCTTTGTCTCCCTGTCCAGTGCAACACCCAGAGGACAGCCTTTAGGAGAATGAGTGTCACGGGCCGATAGATGTGCCTCAAGTGCAGCTTTGAGATCCTGGATTTCCCTAATTATTTCTCTACTCATGTACACTGCTCTGTGTTGCTGTAGTACCTGCTGCTCTCCAGCTTATGTCAACCACACAATCAACAATCATTTTCCACAAAACAGCCCCAAGTACTTGCCTTTGTTTAAAAATTCTGTGAATGGAATGAAGCTGACCTGCACTTTGTTACCTCTGCAGGAGATGCCACTGTCAAGCCTTTGTTATTCAACCCCTCTCACAAATCCAGCAGCATCATGCCTCTTGCCTCACCTGGATCTCTCACTCAAGGCATGGTCAGACTTGTGACCAAGTGCATGACTGGAATTTGAAGAATATGTACCTTTCTCTTCCCTTCCCTCCTAACAGAGCTGCACTGTGACATCTGTGGGGGCTGCCCCATTTGAGCCTGAAGAGCTACCAATTGCTGTGGCCCAGGTATGCCCATCACTGGCCCCAACCACAACCCAACCCCACCACCAATCCCCATTCCCCCCAGTCTTTAACCCTTCCACCCTTGGGAAGGGAGAGGAATTCAGGGAAAAAGTGGCACAACAGGTGGGGTATTTATATTTTTAATTTGCCCCACCACTCCCTCCAACATTGACTCACACTTCCCTGTAAATGTGTGGATTATTAGAAAATCAATACTTATCACATCTGAGCTGAAGAGCTGACCCCAAGGTTGTTTACTTCTGTTAAAAAGTTTTTGTGACTTAAAAAAATTCACACAACATTGTATTGGTATTTTTTATGACAAAATCAAGAGGAAAAAATAGAAGAAATCCTTTTGGGTGAATGTTAAATTGTTTCCCCTTTTTCCTTGATTTTATCTTAGCACTTCTGGGTTCCTTGTTTGTTTTACTGTGTGGCCAATGTCTTCGGGCATGATGCTATTTAGTAACCATTGTCAGTGTAGGAACATTTCTGAAGATGGGAAAGGCAAAAGTATATAGTGAACAAACTGGTTTGTTTTATATATATATATATATACACACACACACATATAAAAAAAACTTTTTTCATTGTGATATTAATACTTTTATATAAAAGTGAAAATTGAAAACAAATTTGGATTGTGATGATTGCAAAACTGTAAATTTACTAAAAATCACTGAAGCATACATCTAAAATGGCTGAGTGTTATGATATTTAAATTATATCTCAGTAGAGCTGTTAAAATATTGCATTTCTTTTTCTTATTGTTGTTGACAGAGATTGAAATCTTCAAGGTGATCTCCTAAACCAATATTTTAAAAACTCAACAAAAAGCAAACAAATTAAAAATGAACAAATGATGCAAACAGATACTTCACCAGAGAAGATATACAACTGGCAAATACACATGAGAAAACACATTTTATGTCACTGACATTAGAAAATTGTATATTAAAAGGAGATACCATTAAACATCTTTAAAATGGCTAAAATCCAAAACAGAGATTGCCAAATTCTGGTAAAATGTGGAGCAACAGGAACTCTCATTCACTGTCAGAATGCAAAAAGAAAATCACTGGCACACTCTTACCCTATGATTCAACAATGATAAACCTTATTTTCATCCTAATCTTTTTATGAATACACTAATATGATTAAAAGGATGTTCACATGCTGTTGAATCTTACGACAATTTAACTAGATTTTTGAAAGTTTATGTTTTTTTATAAAAAAAGTTTTTGTTTTCATGTAATTGATTTTTTTGTGTGTATGCCGATACATATTAACTTGCTACATACAGGATGAAGGTTGCTGAATGTTTCTACAAATTACCTTTGCATTCAAAGGGATACACATAGATTTGTGTTAATACTATTACATACAATGGATGCCTTCTGCAATTTTTTTTTGCTGTTTGGATATCAGAAATTCAACTCAGGGTCACTTGAATACTAAGCCATATCCCATCCCTATTTTGTATTTTGTTTAGATACAGGGTCTCACTGAGTTGTTTAGCACCTCACTTTTGCTGAGGCTAGCTTTGAACTCATGATCCTCCTGCCTCAGCCTCCCAAGCTGCTGGGATTACAGGCCTGTGCCACTGCACCCAGCGTGTTGTTGTTTTTAACCTACTGAGGATTCCCCCTTGGAATGTGAAGGTGTTTGGGGGAATCTTTGAATGGGTGTCTCCCTGTTCGAAGCAAGTGAGCATGGATCGACAGAACCTTCATTACTAGTCCTTAGACATTTAACAGATAAGCACATGTGCCTGGAGGATCCATCAGGTTTTTTAAACCCTGTCTGCTCTCAACCCACATCATACCCTCTAACTTCTAACCCATTCATCCTTCCAGCATCTGCTGGTGGGAATTCAGTTATGGCAGTGTGTGGTTAAACATTTAGCACCAGTAAGAACTATGGAAGCAGTTATATTGGGGACTTCATTGTTCTGTGCGTGATAGATTTTTCTCCTTGTTTTTTGGGATATCCCAAATTTAAATGGGATATTTAAAGCTCTTCTTGTGGCTATTTTAGGACCCTATAATAATGTATTAGTAAAAATTTCTCAGTATATTTAACATGCACTGAGTAAAGTTCTGGAAAGTATAACAATTTAGTCTGTCTTTCCTTTACCCCTCATAACTCATGGCTCTAGTAACTCAGCTGGAGTTTGAATTTTTCTACTTATATCTTATTAGAACTCTCTCTGCTTATGGAATCACATTGTATATGCTTATTATCTTATTCCATGTTTGATTTCTTATTCATCTCTTCCAGAAATTATTCAGTGATTTGCTTCATCAAAACATCTTTCCTGTCTGGTTGTATGGAATTATTTTTTTAATTGTTTTTCATTTCTTTGAACATTTCAGTGGGATGATTTACAGAGCAGTAGAAATAGATTTATAATAATTTTGAAATTCCTTCAATTACATTTCTTAATTCCCATTGCAGCCATTTTAATACAAATTCATTAATACATAAAGTTAACATCCTTCTGATATTTAAATTTTAATTAAAAACTATGTGTAGTTCTGCATATTGATATTATCTATTGAATTTGAAACAATATTTTTGAGGTTCAAGTTAACTGTTTTGAAGTCTTTTTTTTCCCTCTTTTCCAGGATATTGCTATTGAAAAGTATATAGATGCCCAAAAATGTGTGTATACAATAATAAGTCAGTCATACAAGTGATCACTTCTTAAAGTCTGTTTGTGTTAATATTAGAAAACCCAAGTAGCAGGAATAGACTTCGTGATATTTTTAGCTGTTAGATCCAGTGGATACTGACATAATTGGAACATACAGAGACTCTCAATCTTTGACAGGGCTTAATCAGTTAAATCTTCATCTTCTGTATTGCAGGGTGCTTCTCCATGGGCAGAATACAATCGAAGATCAACAGGAAAAAAAGGAGAAAAATTTATCTATGGAATACAAATGGGATGATCTTATCTCAGAATTCTGCTAATCTTGATTCTAGTGAATTAAAATTTTAAAAAGTCAAAAATGAGAGCACTATCTATACTATGGCCACTAAGTGATTATGATTTTAATTTTGTGAATTGGTGAAAGCTAGATGGACTAATGCATCAATTATTTCTTTTTTTGTAGCAGAACAAGATGTAATTATTTTTAATTGTATTTTGAATTGTATTTTCATAGTAGAACTTCAAATTATTTAATTAGACTATTTTTTCAAAACTTTCAGTTCTTCCAATGATTTAAGTGTTGCATTCATAGTGTCTGTGAAATCAAATACTGCGTAGACTATGCTATTACACATATACAAAATAAGTTCATAGGTTAACATGGAACTATAATAGGCCATCAGTTGCACTAAAATAAAAATAGTCAATTTATAGTTCTTATCCTGAATTGGCAGCTTCTTAGTTCCTTGAATATGGCTACATGATATATATATATATGGCTGGATCCTGTCTTAGAGAAACAACACAGACAATGATTCATGACCTCTGGGAGTAGCTTTGAATTTCAGATAAGTCATTTCTACCTAACTTTCTGTGTTTTCTACAGCAGGTGAGGGAAGATGTGTGATGAGGAAAATAAAGAGCAAACTTCTTTGATATAGCCTCAGCTTACTGCTAGAGATACTATTTATACTCTTCCCAAATGACTTCACATTAGGAAAAATGTAACAGAGGTCAGCCATTGTCTTTGTGCTGAGAGATTGTTAATTTCTGGGAAACCTGAACATCATAGTGCCTGCAACTGAACAGATGGGACTGGAATCAGACACCGTGACCAGGATGGTAAGCTGGATGTGTCAGAGGGAAACTAGTAGAAGGTTTAAGTAGAAAGTTCCCTACTTTCTTTATTTTTAAAAAAGTTTATTTTTTATTATTGCATTGTTGTTATATATAATTGTGGGGTTCATTTTGACATAGTCATTTTTATTATTACATATAACATAATTTCTTGCATTTAAATCCCTATTACTTTCCCCTCCTCCCCATCCCCTTCCTCTATCACTCTTCTCTCTATTAATTTATTTTTAATTGGTGCATTATAGTTATACATAAAATGGGAATTCATTGCAATATATTCATACGTGCACATAGCATAGTCTGATTAATTTCATTCTGCAGTTCCTTCCCTTACCCATCCCTCCCTCTTGATCTCCTTCCTGTACTTCTGTTTTCCCTTCTATTCTCTTGAGATTTCCCTGTTCTCTTAATTCCCTATTTCTCTCTAGCTTCTACACAGGAGAGAAAACTGGGTTTTCTAATCTTTGACTTTCAGAGTCTGACTTATTTCACTTATCATAATGGTCTCCAGGCTCATCCATTTACCAGCAAATGACATAATTTCATTCTTTTCTATGGCTGAGTAGACTGTCATTGTATGTATGATGCATTATATATACATGTACTGCTTTCTTAAGTACTGTATGGAAGGAAGATTGGCACAATCCAGAAATTTCTGTTCACATCAATTTATGATTTTAATATAAAAATAATTATCTAAGTTATGCTATATATTTATACATAAGTGCTTAATATGTATATCTATTTATCATCTACTTATGGAGAGTAAGTTTTGATGATAATTTTTTTTAACAGAAATGTTTTGAAGAGTTAATTATAATTTTCACATTTTAATATTAACTGTTATATTTATACCTTTTGTTTACTTTGCTTTCACTATCTACTTATTTATTTCATCTTTTTATTTTTTTCCACAAATCCTTCTAAGTTTCAGGTCATGACCCATTATTTTCATGGTACTAAATTTTATCTTTCATTTTTCCATATTATCTTCTTCTATTTTTCACTAATTAGAAGTTCTCTCCATTTTTAAATGCTAATAGATTTCTTTCTTAAACATTTTTGTTTTACCTCCAGTTATATTTTTATTCTGAAATTTTTATTCTTTGCTTTCTATTAGAAAACATTCAACTCATTTTGAGAAATTTATATTGTTAAGTGATTATTTTGTTCTTCTAGTATTTACTTTCAAGAATTAAAGAACGGTTGTGGTTATAGCTGATGGCAGAGTGCTTGCCTAGCATGCTGAGGCACTGGGTTTGATCCTCAGCACCAAATAAAAATAAACAAATAAAATGAAGTCATTCTGTCTGTCTACAAATACAAAAAATAAAAATAAAAAATGATAAAATAAAAGAATGGAACTAGAAGCAGGTTTGCAATCTCTACAGCCCAGGCTATTTCTTTTTCTAGATTATGTTGCTTTCTCTACTAATGTGATCTGACCTACTTAGGACTCATAGCAAAGCCAAAACATCCCCTCAATGAGGACATGCAGCTAATCTTGCATTATCTAGGTTATTTAGGGAAACAGGTTATGCATAATCCAATCAGGCCGAGGCATGCTCACAAAGCATCTCCCTGCTCTCATCTAAAACTCTTCCTTACCTGTGCACTTTGGAGTTATTTTGGTGACCTCCAGCATATGGAAATGGTGGAAGAGAAATTTTGTACACTTTAAGGAACCAAATAACCAGTATATAATATTATATAATATTTCTATACCTAACTGGGGTATTATTACCTAGAGCAAACTTTATGTAAACTTGTTTGAAGAGCGTGAGCTTTCTCATAAGCAGAGAAATCCAAAGTAAAGCAATGAGATACCATTTCTCACCCATCTTATAGGAAAATTGTTAGGGTCTGTAAACAAGTCAAGATGGTGCCTGGCATTTTGCCAGAGGGAGTGGTTTGTGAAGTAACACCAGCAAGCCATTAAGTGTGGAGATTCCTTATTGTTTGACTGCTGTATCTAGTTTATGTTAATTAAGATAAGCTGTGTGGAATGGATATATACCCCTCCTGTCCTACAATAAAGAGCTCCCACTCCTGCTGTATCAATGTACACAAGTTGCTCGTCACCCCCCTGTTATGTTGCTGCAGCTGGACTGTGGCAGAAAATAAAATAAAAATTTCCAATATTCCAAACATTACTAAAATTATGGAAAAATATGAATCTTACAAACTGTTGGTGGCATTATGTTTGGTCTAACAGTACTAAAAAGTCATTTTTCAGTATCTTCTAAAAATGGTGTATATTCTATATCACATCATTTTTACTGACAAATAAATACCCTTATAACAGCAATTCTCAAACTTATTTTGTTGGGGAGAACTTTAAAAAATTACTGAAGATCTCAAATAGATTTTATTTCTGTTAATTATGTATATTATATGGAAGTTAAACTGATAAATTTTGTCTGCCAGTTCATCTTAAAATAAGAAATTAATTCCACATGAAAATACAATATTTTGCAGGGGGCAATGGCAAAAACCTGTAATCCCAGTAGCTCTGGAGGCTGAGGCAGGAAGACCACAGGTTCAAAGCCAGCCTCAGCAACTTGGCCAGCCTGTAAGCAACCTAGTGAGAGCCTCTCTCTAAATAAAAAATAAAAGGGGCTGGGGGATGTGGCTCAGTAATTAAGTCCCCTGGGGTTCAATCTTTGTTGAAAAAATAAAAGAGCATATTTTATGAAAAATACCATGTTCTCTAAAATAAAAGAAAGATTAGTAAGAACAGTGGGATTGTTTACATCTCTTAATTTGGCTTAATAGAAAATGGTTGAATTTTAAGGCACGAAAAACATACACTGAAGAAAAGACAGCATTTTAAAGAAAATGGTTTTTGGAAAACTGGACATTTGTAGGTAGAAGAATGATCCATCTCCTGTTGACTTTTGTGTTCAGGGAGAGATAGACTTAGGACTTAGACCAGAAACTTTTTAACTGCTAAAAAGAAACATAGGGAAAACACTAACATATAGCCAAAGGCAATGATCTCAAGAGGACTTCCAAAGTTCAGAAAATATAATACCAAGAATTAATAAGTGGGGATGGAATCAAATTAAAAAAGCTTCTTCTGCACAGCAAAGGAAGCAAGTAAGCAAGAAGAGGGAAACTGCAGGATGAGAGAAAATATTTGCCAGCTCTTCTTCCAAAAGAGGATTAATATTCTAGAACATATAAAAAACTCAAAAAGTTTAACATCAAAACCAAACCAAACTAAAACAAAACAAACAAAACAACCCAATCAACAAATGCAGCAATGAACTAGATGGACACTTCTTAAAAGAAGAAATACAAATGGCCGACAAGGACATGAGAAGATGTTCAACATCTTTAACAATCAGGTAAGTACAAATCAAAACTTCACTGAAGTTTCATCTCACTTTAGTTAGAATGGCAGTCATCAAGAACACAAATAATAAATGCTGGTGAGGATGGGGTGGGAGGAGGGGGAGAAACACTTATACACTGTTGATGGGATGATAAATTATTAAATTGTTAAATACATCACATCAGGGTAATCGGCATGTGTATGGCCTCAAATATTTAACATTTCTTTGTGTGGAGAACATCCTTTATATATTGTATATTTTGAAGTATATAATACATTATCACTAGTTATAGTCACTGTGCTGTGTGACAGAATGAGAGAATTTATTCCTCTCATCTAACTGAAACTTTGTACCCAATGATTCAGACCTCTCCCTAGGGAGTATATACTCAGAGGAATTTGAATCCTTATGTTGAAGAAATATCTACACTTTCAGGTTCATTGCAGCATCATTCACAATTGGAAACAATCTTATAATTTGAAAAAGTCTCATTCCCATGTATTGTCTTAGAACATCACTTACAGGATATTGGAAAATAATGGTTCACTGAATTATGAAAATCTTTAAATGTAAAATATTAAGGGCTGAAAATGAAGAGGTAAAAGCTTTTCCAATAATATTTAAAATATTTTTTTGTCCTTGCAGATGCCCTTAAAAGCATCTGATCTGGGCATACCCACAGCATGGGTATGCCCAGATCAAAATGCGAAAAATTATGATGTGGAATCACTATTATCAATTTGTATAAAAATACATGAGAGATATAGTCAATTGAAATATTAATCATATGGAGGAAATTAGGAAACATTGGTTATTCAATAGAACAGTAGAAAAAATGTTCCACAATTAAATTGGAGAAACTTGAGAAATTAAAATGTTTAGTAGAAATTAAACATGGTATGATATATCTATTTAAATTTTAAGAACACACAAGAAAACTATACATACTATTTGTGGATGCATAAATATATAGTAAAATATAAAATCCTTGTGGGATAGAATGTTTAGTTCAATGACGTAAGAGAGGAAAACAAAAAGTCAGATGGACATTCAGATGCTAGAAAGAGCAGATCTGGAAATCCAATGGAATAAAAGTGGGTTGAGGTTCAAGTGTTCACATTTAAACCTTACTATGTGCATCAAGATAAATGATATGCTATTATATAGTGGAAAAAAAGGCAACATACTGAAATCAGAATGGATGGATGGGAGAGAACTGAAGAACTGATTGATCTCCTTAAAAAGCCTCAGAATATATATATTACTGTATCAGAGTCAACAAACACAAATGGCAGGAAATTGGTATGATCTACAGAGGCAGTGATAAAAGGTTTGTATATGGGTCACTGGCCAGATCTGTATAGCTACAGAGTTTTTAGGGTATGTAATGTAATCTTATAAGAAGTTCTAAACAATATGAAAACATCTCAATATACCAGGAGTGATTTTTTTTTAAACCTTTAGAAAAACACATCAGGGCCAAAGTTAATTCCACATAATGGTATGGGTTTGGGCCTATAGGAGGAGGTAAGAAAATGTCCTTGAACAACTGTGAAGTTTTCCACAAAGACAAATAGAAGATTTTACTCTGAAGTGGAAGTTCTTGATACTATGTGCTTCCAGAATCTGTGCTAGGCCCTTCCTGAGAGACAGGACAACATATCCAAGTACCAGGAATCCCTATTTGGGAAGATAAAATAAATTCCAGTTTTTAATACTTAATCTAAGATTTCAGATTCAAATATGATCATCAAACAAGAATCAAAAATGCTCTCAGAAAATTAAACACAAAGAAAAAGAACAACAAACTAAAAAAACAGAATGTTTCATAGTCTGTTAACAGAGGAAATAATTAATAGAGAAATAATAATAGGTATTAATAATAATTAATAATAATTAAGAAAGAAAGGAAATAATTCATAGAGAAAAACTTTATATATATGTATTTCTTATTAACATACATTGAAATTATTGAAGTGACTAAAAAACAATAAACAGTGCCTTAAAAATACATGATGATTATATCTAAATAAACCTCAACAGATAAACATATTAAAAGGGATACAGTTAAAGATTTTAAAATATGAACAAGAATAACTGCCTTAGAGAGCAGGAAAAAGAAATAAAAGATTAAAAAATCAGGAAGAAAAGTTAATAAATGTTGCGGTCATACACCAAAGAATGTCAAATAAGGATTTATAAAAAGAAAAAAATATCTCAAATGAAAAGGGGTAAGGAGGAAAAAGTAAAGGAGAGGAAAGTAAAATAATCTGGAGCTGAAAAAAGATATAAAATTCAGATTCCAGAATAGTAAGCAGAATACAGAATAGTTCCGAAGTGGAAACACAGACAAAAAGCAAACCTAGATTTAGAAAAAGTAAAGCTTTTAAAAATCTTTCCTATTAATATAAAAATCAGAATGTCATCATATTTTAGCCATTTTTACATGCTTATTGTTGCCATTATACCAGTTATGTGTATGTATACGTGTGTGTGTGTGTGTGTGTGTGTGTGTGTGTGTGTATGTTGTGTGTAGTTTTTGTAGTATTTGTATGCTAGGCACATCTATGTGCTTTTTATCAGTATCACCTCATTTTGGAAAAAAAGAAATATTACTAAAATTCTAAATGTGAATTTAAAAAATTGGGGTATATCACTGAATAATTATTTCATATTTTCCTTTAGTTATCATGTAGATTTAGTGTAATTTGGACCTCAATCCTAACAAAACAGCTTATCAAATTTGAAGATATGAATATCAGGTTAATTTAAAAGAAAATGGGGGCCTGGGGATGTGGCTTAAGCGGTAGCGTGCTCACGCGGCCCAGGTTCGATCCTCAGCACCACATACAAAGATGTTGTGTCCGCCGAAAACTAAAAAAATAAATATTAAAAAAAAAGAAAATGGTATACAATATTTATAAATTTGGTATTTTCTTACTAGAAATCAAAGGAAGTTATAAATTGAGGTCACTGAAGCATGTGTTTTTGCTAAGAAAATTACTGAAAATAAAAGAAAATGCAAAAGCACATATTTCTCTACTTTGAAATTTAGTACATAATGAAGGTAGTAGTTCACATAAGTAAAGGAAAAAAACACTTATTTAATATATGGCATTGGTTAATAGCTATTGGAAAATAGATAAACATTATTTCATTAATACAAGTAAATTAAAATTAAGAAAGCTATGAAAAAATATAAATATAGAATAAATATAAATATAGAATAAAATAAATGGGAATGTTTTTGAGGTATCTTGGGGGCTGACTTTGCCAATGAATATGTCTGGTAGCTGTTCCTTATTCTACCTTCACTTGCATAGCCTCCATAATCCATAGCTCTTATCTTTATCTGACATTACGTATTCGATTGATGTATGTATCTCTTAACTAGAATGTACATCCCATGAATGCTGAGGTTTTATCTGCTTAATTATTTATGGCATCCACAGTGCCTTGAAAAAATGCCTGGTATGAAGCAGGCCTTCACAGTATTTGTTGAATAAAAGAATGACTCATCATGATTGTGGAGAGACACTTATACATTGTCAGCTTTAGCCTTTAGAAATAAAAATGCAAATTCATATTATAAAAATCCTATGCTTCGCTTCCATAGGATAGATAAAACTTATGATTGCAAGCATAAATTTTTATTTGTAAATGAATAAAAAAGAAAAACAGGTTTGACTTTCCATTCTTTGCATCACCACCATTTTTCAACATATAAAGCATGCTTTTGCAAAAGAGGCTTTGAGGGAACTAGAAGGCATGGTGTTTATAGCCAATTTAGCATATGTAAAAACAGCTGCCTGGATATGGTGCTGCTTCCCTATAAAACTGCATTGGTGATAAAAGAAAAAACAATAACAACATTGTTTTCAAAGGTCAAAATATTCTACTCTTCTGTCCACTCTCCAGTTTTTTTCACCATCTCAATTGTAATCTCTATTTTGTCTCTTTCATGATTTATTTTTATTTCCAAATGTGCATTCTTATCTCATCTTTGATTATAGAATGTAGTTATCTTTTATTTTGATTCTATAAGAGAATAAACTATCTTTACAATTTTTTAAAACTGCTTTAAGAATAAATCATGGTTTGGCTTACAACAAATGAAACAACTTGCAAAGAAAAATTCCATAATTTTAGTAAAATATGCATCCACAAATGTCTGTAGACATTCCCATCAAATAAATTAGCAGTTTTAAGATACACATTACACTGTAACCTTTGATGCATTATAATTTCACACATCTTGATTCTTAATTTCCAAAAAGGGTTCCAAGTGTTAGATGCATGTAAAATAAAGATGATTCAGATTTCATTAGTTTGTAGATTTGTGATATATTAACTGAATATTATTGCCAATTAGTTCCTATGCTTTTATTTTCTTTTGATTTCCATGCTTCTACAAGAATATCTTAGAATTTTCTGGGAACGTATGTGTATGTGAGAAAGCTGTCTTTGGTTTTCTAGTTACATTATATCAGATAATCCATACTTGGCAAAGGAAATCTGAATGAAACCATTCAAGACAAAATTATGGACTGTTGGTGGGTTTTTAAAACAGCTAATGGAAATTATAATGTGTAAAGTTTATACCACCAATGACTATAAGAGACTTAATACAACTGCTGAGTAATTTTATGTTGCTAAATAACTATAAATTAAGGTAATCAAAGTCTTAGTTGTGATAAGAAGCATTGCAACATTATATTGCTTATAAGCAAATCAATTTTCAAGTGGACAAGTAAAAGCTAATAAAGAATTATAATAAACACAAGGTTGATATTGTCTGTTTAAAAGCCATGCAATTTGAGAAGCAAATAAAATAGTTAAATATTCAATAAATGTTATTTTAGACTCATCATGTATTCTTTTTTGGCTTTCATTGTATTGTTTCTTAACACTTTGAACCTGTGAAACCCATAGAAAAGTTAATGTCAAGAATTCTTCCTCTGGCCTGATGTCATAACAGTCATAGTGTTTTGATAAGTACTTTTAGACTCACCATATTTTATTGGAGCCCGGCTTAATTTTCATTAATCCTATATGAAGCTAACATTTATGTCTTTATTAATGCTATGCAAAACTAACAACAGAAAATCAGAATGTAAGCCTTCAGAATCTCTTTTTTTGGGAGGGTGGAGCAGGGAGAGGAGATGAATGTGCTCCCTGTCCTTCTACCCATGCATCTTGAATAATATATATATTTGTGTGTTTGTGTATGTGTGTGTGTGTGTGTGTGTGTGTGTGCACATACTCCAAAAGTTGTATCCCAAGTGGAGTCATTTGAACAGGTAATCCATGTTTCTGAATGTAAAGTTGACCACCATGTACCCCAAAGTAATAATCATATTAAATAGTGAAATTAATAAAGAAAATGTGTTAACTCTAACTTTAATTTTATATGATTTAATTATCAGGACCTAGTTTGAATATCCCTAAAGTATACAATAACTTCAGGGCCTGTGTTTATTTTGCAGGTTATCCTTGGAAGCACAAATGAGGCAATAGCAAAAATGAGATGAGAAAAGGAGAAAAGCCAATAAATGATTCATTAAAAAGCAAGTTACCTATTAAAGCAGGGTTCAATCCCACTGGAAAGTGTTTGAAGAACTATGTATAAATCATCTCAGAAGTGCCCCTCTATGGTCCATGGAAATTAAGATCCTTATTCACCATTAGGGTCTATCTTTGAGAGTTTTATTTGTAATATAAAATTTTCAATAATTCTTGGCTTTTCTGTGTGCAGGAGAAGAAAACGTTCCAGAGATGGTCCTCAGACAGAAAAGCAGACTTCTTGTTAATAAGGTGGAAATCTGTCTGTGTGCCTAATCACCGTTGGTGTCTGTGAATCTTAATAGTAGGCAGGCTTTCTTTATTTTTTTTCTCCATGCCATACCTTATAAATACATGAATCATATGCACACATTAAGAGAGAGTGATATATTACTTCTCAGACATGCAATGTCAGCAGTTTCCTAAATTCCTAAAACTTTTTCTCTCTCTTCTCTGTCAGGATTTTCCATCCTTCTTATGACCTTGTAGTTTCATCACAATGTCTGGTTCAGGACTTCCTGGCTGTGTACTGATTTATTTGACCTTGTTTTCATGGATTATCCTTTCCTCTCTTTTTTCCTCAGTTCAGTACATTACCTTGCTATTCTCTGATTTAGTTGTTACCAACTGAGTTTGTATTAATTATGTCCTGTCCTCTGCTCTAATCTCCACATAGAGTAGATCAAGTAATTCCAATTCTAATTTTCCATGATGTCTATAATACTGAAAAAACATGTCCTATTATACTAAAACAAAACAGTATAACCTATTTAATAACAAACTTTCTTGTTTCATTTTGATGAGTAAATTAATCTGGTATTAATGACCAAATTATTCTTTTCAAAATAGATAATCAAAACAACTGGCCTGGATATCATCTTAAAGCAGTGAGTTTGCATTTCATTCAATACCAGGAAAAGTATATTTGCATTAATATGTATTTAACTTTATTGATAGTGTTTATGAGAAATTCATGTTTTTCCCCAAGATGTGAGTGAGCTCATAATACAATTTTATTCCAATCATTTTAAATAAAATAAAAACATGATTGAAGACACTCTAAGATACAATATACTGAGTGGTTAATAGCATTCATTTAGCATTTCCTAAAGTAAATTATGATGAAATTGGATTCAATGATTCAGGACGTTTTATTAGAGCAATTGTAAATTACTCCAAACCAATCTACTATATTTTATTTGCACAAAAAATTAAATCTGCAATTTTTTATTTCTCAAAATCTTCATTACTTGTTTGAAGACATCTAGGAGAGAATAAACAGAAGTGCTGTTTTTAACTGCATTTAAAATCTCTTTAAATTATATTGTGAAGATTAAGTTATTATGAATCATAAAGTGTGTTTTAGTTGAAATAAGAAAAAACATTAAATAAATGTGATTAAATAATTTTTTTTCGTAGTTGTAGATGGATACAATAACTTTAATTTATTTGTTTATCTTTATGTGGTGCTGAGGATTGAACCTAGGGCCTCAAACATGCTAGGCAAGTGTTCTACTACTGAGATACAACCCCAGCCCTAAAATTGATTTTTTAATAAAACAATTTTCTATTTAGAGACAGTACAATATATGTATATACAGTTAAGAACAAAACTCCTTCATTGAAAGGAAAATTAGCAAGTATTCTTGGTCTTACTTCATCAGTGACAATATATCAATCAATTATTTGACAACTTCTCTTTCCCAGTGTAGATATAATTTCTAAAGATGAAATCAGTTCTCCATTCTTGTGCTCCAACTTGAAGATACTTGTGAGACATCACAAGTACTAAGTATATAAATCTTCATTAATAGGAAAACAAAATAGTCATTTAGACCACTTTCTTCTGAGGATCAGTTTCACAACTCCAGTTATTTTAAAGTGCGAAATGAGAAAGAAATAAATTCATACAGCTTCTTATAAAGGTATGGGGAAGATCAGTGGAAAAGAAGGAGGTTGAGGAGGAGGGAAGAAGAATAGGAAAGGGGAGTAAAAGCAGAATCAATTTAACAAAATCATCTTATGTGCATATATAAATATATCACAGGGAATTTCTCCTTTTTGCATATGTAGAAAGAACCAATAAAAATTAGTAAATGAGCAAAGAAATATCAGTAGATTAGAGGATGGAAAATAGAGGGAGAAAGGAGGAGAGTGAATGGGGGAAGGGAACAGAGACTGAAATGAAGTAAATAAAATTCCATGCATGTATGATTTCATCAAAATGAACCCAACTTCTATGCAACTATAATGCTCTAATAAAAAATTTATACTGGTTACTTATTAATAAAGCACCATGGATATAAACAAGAAACCTCATAACTTAATTAGCCTTGTAAAGACTTCTGATTAAGATAAAAAGAAAATTTCACGTATTAATGTGGTTAGAATTTTCTGGCAGAGAATTCTGGGAAAATAATGATTTACTTCTCAATTCCAAATCCCTTTAATTCCTGACAAAAAATGAGAGTGAACTCCATAGCTGATTTTATCATGCCAATTCATCTGTGACATCAAGAGCTGTGACATCAAGAGCTGATACATCAACAGACGAAAAAAAAAAATAAGACTATATGTTATAATTTAGATACAAGGTGTTCCCCAAAAGGTCATGTGTAAGAAAGTTTGGAGATGAAGTGGATTTGTTATGGGAGCCTTAACCTACTCAGTGCATTAATCGCCTGATAGGGATTAACTGGGTGGTAACTGTAGACAGGTAGGGTGTGTCTAGAGGAGGTTGGTCACTGGGGAATGTGCCTTTGGGGTTTATATTTTGTCCCTGGTGATTGGAGCTCTCTCTGCTTCCTGATTGTCACACCCTTCTGCCCTAATGTTCTGCAGAACTGATTTGAGTACAGAGCAATAGAATTGGCTGCCTATGTACTGAGACTTCTGAAACTGTGAGCCCCCAAATAAATTTTTCCTCTGCTAATTGTTCTTGTCATGTCTTTTGGTCACAGCAATAAAAACATGGCCTAAAAAACTATATACAAATTATCTGGTAAACATAGACAAAGTTTATATAAAATATTACCAAATAAAAATTTAAAAAAATCATTTGCTCAGGAGAACACAAGGATCTAGTAGACAGATATCAGGCGAGGGGTGGGTCCTGGACTTGGAATGTGGGTCTTTTAAGTTCTATAATCAGGGGAGCACTTGTCCTCTTCTAATATGATTAACAAGGAAAGAAAGTAAGCATTTAGAACACTTTTCTGTGGCATATTTATATATGTACATAAAGTGATTTTGCAGCGCTGAGCATTTCAAAGTTGGAAATGTGAATGAGACAAAATTTATTTTATTATGAAGGTAAGACTGGGTCATATCTTTTTGCTGCAGTAGTATCTGGTTGTAGAATTTGAGCTTATTGCCTGTTCTGCTTCCTCAAACTTGTGATTGAGGAAACACTTGAATGGACAGTGTGAAGCAGTTGGCTGCAGCTTAATACCTTGAAATTTTAGCAGGAAGTCAGCCCTCTCAAGAAGGCTGGCCTTCAGGTGATTAGACCTATATAGTTAATAGCAAGTTCTAAAATCACTGGAGAAAATGTTTGACTGTGTCAAATGGAGCCGATAAGCTAAAAAATATGAGGACTGGAAATTAATGATTGGATTTAACAATATGAAGTTATTTGTTACCCCAAATAAGCCTTTTCAGGGGAATAGTGAATGAAGTTAAAGATGAATAAAAGTGAGTTGGGCATGAGAGTAGGAGGAGTGGAGAAAATGGGAGAAAACATCTGGAGGCATTTGATTTTAGAAGTGGAAAGACAAATCACTGACAGTGCTTCCATGGTTAATTTTGTGTGTCATCATGACAGGACTAAGGGATGCCCAGATACCTGATAAAAAGTTATTTGTGTCGGAGTGTGAGGGTGTGACTGTGAGATGTCTGGGAGAAGAATTTGGCATTTGAATTAATAAGATTACTCTCACTGGTATGGGAAGACATCATCCAATATTTTGAGAGTAAATAGGCCCAAAACAGCAGAGAATGGTGAATTTGCATTCTTTCTGAGCTGAGATATGCAGCTTCTCCTGCCCTTGGATATCAGAGCTCTGGTTTGAGCCTTTGAACTTGTTAGCTACACTCCACCCTCACTTCTGACCTCCTACCTCCCATACCTAAGACCATCAGTCTTGAAGTAGGAGGTACATCATCAATTCTCCTGGTTCTCAGGCCACTGGACTCAGAATAAATGATACCACCAGCTTATAGGTTAACAGGCAGCATATTGTGGAAAATTTTGGCCTCTGTGTGAGCTAATTCTCATAATGAAATTTCTCGTATATATGTATATTAAATCAAAGGATCTTTTCTTTTTTTCCTGTCTTCTTCTCTCCCAAACAGGAGATATTTCAGAACATTCATTCCTGCTGGGAAGGTTATTTTGGAAAGTGAGGATTTGATGGTTAGAAGAAAGTGAGGACAGTTTCTGGAGTAACGTCCCTGAACTAATAAAGGACATGAATTCCCATGCAGCATTAGAGGAGCTAGCTCCAAATAGGAACACTGATAACCTCTCATTTATAACTTGAGCAATGACAGCAATGTGCACAGAGACAGGCAGTCTGGTCTTTGCATCCTGTGGAAATTCTCTGCTAATTGCTTCTGATTTTTACTAAAATGAGAACTAATGTCAGCTAAGAGTAAGCAGAAGAAGGAGAAAATGAAATGGGGAAACTTTAAGAAACAAGTAATCAAAATTAAATATTAACTCGTAGGGGGTCATTTATATTTCAGATTTTGTTCTGATTCAATGATTTTAGGATAATATAATTTTTTCTAGTTTGAAGTGATTATTTAGTTAAACATTTTGACTTTCATTGAGGATGTAAAGAACAAGATGACATATTAATTAGGATCAACAGGTAATTTTGTTCTCATTTTTGATAGTGGCCACTCTTTATGTGAAGTCCTTCTGTTACTCTTATAAAGGGTCAAATAAACTTAGTGAAATAATTGGAATACAAAATAATATGGATTAAAGAAGAAAGAAAAAAATCATTTAACTGAGTCAGACATGAAAAGATGTCTTTGAAGATAAGCCATTTCAAACTTGTTCATAATTATGGATGACAGTCACAGACAAAGGACATCACTCATGAAAGAAATAGAAGATGCACTAAGCTAAAATCTTGAGGAGTGTTTGTAAACAGAATAATAGATAGAGAAGAAGTAGGAAATAATGACTACAAGGAGGCAAAGTCAAAGAGGTAAGAGGAGAAGTACAGCATTTGAGTTCATCCAGTTACTGAACTGTGGCAGCTCTGATGTCAGGTATTCTGACAGACACTGGAAATAACAAGAGTCCCTATCTTTAAGACATTCAATTATGTCTTCCCCATGACTGGAAATTTGTAGGTTGAGGGAGTCTTGACCATGTTTTAAAGCAATGAAGAGCCAGAGAATTCTGAGAAAATCAACATTCATATAAGCTATTCTGTTCAAATAGATATTTATCATCACATTGATATGTAAAATCTGAGCATTTTCATTGAATTCTTTTTGTCCAAAATTCATTTTATTATGTACAGGTAGAAATGACCTTCATTTAACTACTTGGAATATCTAGCCTTTGTTTCTATTTGTTCATAGGGCACAGTGAAAACTGTATGCACCCCTTTTGGGCTGATTGTATTAGCTACAAGGAACCTTTGAGATTTTGCCATTCAGTGAAACATGAGGCCATTAAAAAAGGAATCCTCTTTAGGCAACCTGGGACCTACTGGTGATTTGCATAGGTCAGAGCTACTATTGAATTTTATTTTCCTCTACCTTAAAGAGGTTTCTTGTTACACAAACTTGTTGCTACACTTTGCATAATTCCATTCATTGAGTCTGTATAGTTTTTTGGACTTTATAAATAATTCACATTCTGAACTTATTATAAATTGAGTTTTCCTCCCTGAAATATTGCAAGTGATTTTCTTCCTCAGAGTGGTAATTGATGAAATGTAGAGAAATCTTAAACCTGTCATCAAAGAATATTTTAGGCATTTTAAAGATGCCTTATGGGTAAAGATCCTCCACCCCTATTCTATATGAATTCCCTGAATATTTTCAGCTTCTCTCATTTTCATTTAGCAGTCCTTCCTGTGACCAGTTTGCATGCTGTTTGGGGGAGACCTCATCCCTACTTTTAAGAGTTCTCCTGACAGGGATGTAAGTATCTAAACGGTGGCATAGATGGGCTGAGTATAGGATTTAAACTTAAAGCCAGACTCCTCGGCTAATGCCTTGTATAGTGTTCTCTTACTAATGTAAGGTATGTGACTCCCTTGTCATCCTGGGATATGCAAACAAAATCACATTTACCTTAATAGATAAAGTAAGCAACTGTGACTCCCCAATCCAACTTTTTTGAGACACCTTTCTTTCCTCCTTCATAGACTCCAATCTAGCAGCCTAGTGCTGTCACTGTCTTCCCAAAAGTGTTATTTGGTGATGTAGATATGAGCACTAACTGCTCATCCAACTTCATGTTAGGATACAGGCCAGCAGGAAAATTAGTCCTGTTTTTCTTCCCAGCCATGATCTCCCATATCTCTCTGATCCTGAAGGCCTGGTCTCCCTATAGGGAGACCAGCTCTTTCCTTAAAGGGCTCTCTCATTTAGGGACACAGGCACTATCACAAGAGTATGTGGGGACTGGGCCAGGAGGGATTTATTCTTTGTGTAAATCAGACTTTTCTGTTGATGAATCAGATTCTGGAACTGTCATAGTCACTTGCCCAGAATCCTCTCACTTAGGAAGAACTTACCTTCTGTAACTCCGAATGTCTTTCTGCCTCTGACCTTAGATTTAGTCATTTTGATTTATTAGAAATATTCCATCTTCCTTCAAGAAGTGAGAGTCTGTTATTTATTTTTTATTCATTTCCTCAAGAGCTACTCCTTAATCTTCCATGTAAATCTTTTTTGTACTTCTTAGCAAATTTTTAGCAGTTTCTTTACTAAAATATTAATGCAACAAAACAAATAAAATAAAAACAGAAAAAGAAAATATTTTCACTGTATACCAATGGGCATACAGTGCCCCAGACATGTGATATTTGGAATTAAACTCAGTTGGGGAATTTGGTGAGACTTTATGTGGCTTTTAAAAATTATGTCAATCAGTAAAATGTCCACATTATAAAATAATTGAAAATTTGACAATGCATTTAAAACAGGGTAAAGGCATATTAGTAAAGAAGAAAATATGCACAATCTGTTACAAGTTATGGGAATCCTGCTCCCGGCACTCACCTTTTGTGAACTTGGTTTAACATAGAAAAGCAAATGTGCAGCTTATGGAATTCAAATATATTTCATGCATGTCATGATACATGCTTGAATTATTACAACAAGGTGTTGGGTGCTTCTAGCCTCCCTTTGACCAATGTTCTTAAAATTAAAAGAAAAACTACTTCTTCTGTTGGATCATTTCATTTCCTATATCTAGATATCATAATTAATAAAAATAAACTATAAGCTCATGCTAATGATCTGAAATACCACTTCCATTACTTATATCCAAAGTATTGAGACTTTGGGTAAGTTAAACTCAGTTTGCCAATCTGTTAAACAGGAAAGACAATTTTGCCTACATCATGAAATTCAAAAATGATATTTTAGTGCTAGTCAATTGATGGAACTGGAGAACATTGTGCTAAGTGATATAATCCAGACTCAGAAAGTCAAGGGTCAAATGTTCTCTCTCATATGTGGAAGCTAGAGAGAAATGAGGATTTTTTAAAAAAGAGATTTGTATGAAAGTAGAAGGAAAAACAATGTAGTAGAAGAAGGGATGGTGGGGGGGAAGGAGGGGAGATGGGAAAGGGGAGAAACTGGAAAATCAACCTGACAAATGTATGCCATGTGCAGGTGTGAATCTATTGCTACTAATTGCACTTTTATGTATAACTTTAATTTATCAATTAAAAAAATAAATTAACAAAAGGAAGGCCAATAGAGTAGAGGAAGAGGATCAGGGAGAGAGGAGGGGAAGTGAAGGGGTCAGTCCGGAGACTAAAATGGAACAAATTATGTTATACACATTAATGAGAATGTCAAAAGAACCCCACAATTGTGTATAACTATAATGCATTAATAAAAATGATATTTCAGCCAACAGTTTAACATAATGACTTACACTGAGTAAATACATGATTTATCCTAGTCCCATGTAGGAGGAGGAATACTGTGGGTGATTTGGTTTCTGCTTTGAGGATTTCCTTTTCTTCCTGGTGTGCTCTTAACATTTGGTAATTTATGGATCACGGAACTCATAAATACTTTCAGGCTCAAATTGCTCTTCTCAGTGGCTTTATGTCAAGGTCATTTGATTTTTTTTTTCACATAGTAAGCCAGAAAAATATCAATAAGTGAGAAGAAAAAGCACAATATATAATGCAAATTGAAGTGCAAATTGTAGCCAGGTAAGTTTGTTTAAAAGATAAGGAAATGCTGGACAACAAAAGATGTGAAGCTTTTATTGATGAATTATATGTAGTGACATATAACCCTTGCTACTTAACTCAGAACTCAAAGTAGCTTCTGGCCAATTCCAATCTAAAACTTCCTCATCAAAATCAATGCACTACATCAGATATAATTTATGCTTTTTTGGACTTAATGTAATTTTCAAATATATTTAATTACCCATAAATCATAAATCATAATAAAGCTTAATGTGACACTTGCTACAGAGTGACTTAATCAATTTGTTATTATTTGAAATGTGTTTATACTCTGAAACAAAGGGCAGAGTTCATCTTAAAAATATGGGGCAAATTAGATTAAGTAATAGGCTTAAGAGCATATGAAGTCAACAATTGGAACAGGAGTAAGGGGTTCTGATTCATGGTTCTTTTATTCAACTCTCAAATAACAATTTACCTTATGTCTAACTACGTAAAGATTTTTTGTGTTTTGCTTTCTGCATAGAAATACAGCCTGAAGTTTGATTATCTGGTTAATCAGTAGACACAGCTTTAAAGATAATTATATTTATCTAAAGAAGAATCACTCCCATTTCAAGATTGTGTTAGATTCACCAAATGTTGGAGAGTTTTTATAAGGATTTTCACGGGGACAGAATTTAGCTCCTGTTTCATTAAGATATTCTTCCATGTCTCTTCATTTCAAAGAGTGTTACAAAAAATTAAATGGATATGTTAATTCACCTTATCTATTCATTTCACAAAGGATACATTCTCAAAATATTATGTTTTATCCCATCGATACATATGCTAAAATATGCTTTGGGTAAATGCAGTTACCTAATCCTAAAACAGGGTAATCCAGGTTCTGCAAGATTTATGTGATGGGTACAAAACGAGCGCATTTGGAAATGATTTAGTTTTCATGACTAATAAAAATAATACTAGAATCATTATAGCATCCCCTGTTTATCAATTGTACACAATGTTCTGGATACTACATGACTTAAGTGGCAGGTTCTCCAAAGTAATCCTGAAATAGTGATCCTTGTTATAAAGGGCTTCCAGCGAATCTTCTAAGGGAGTGGGTAAACCAAAAGGAGGAGGAAGGCAAATGTGAATGTGATTTAGACAAAGCTCTTTGGAGGCTTATGTCTGCCTGACCCCACAGGGCAAGTCTAGAGAGAAAGTTATGGTACTCTAGGTAATAGATTATCATTGATTATAGATAATTTTCAAAGACATTGTAAACTCCCAGGCTCTTCATTAGTTTGCTTTGGCAAAGCAACCCCATTAGACCAGGTGCTGCACTCCAAAGCTGAGGAAAGAGTGCAAAAAAAAAAAAAAAAAAAAAACATAAATGGATAAACAGGATTATCTCAATTCTTTCTAGGAGCTAAACATTATTATCTAAAATTTAGCTTTGAAGAAATCTAGCAAATTGCTCAAGATCATATAATAATAAAAGTCAGTAGTCAAGTCAGAATAATTTTTAGTTCCTTACAATGACAATGATATCTCTGATTCATATCCATGAATTGGTTCAAGGTACTAAAATAAATCAGGTTCTCAAATACCATAAAACTTTCATATAATTGCTGAGAAAATAAAAATACATGACAATGCTCATTAGTTCTAACAAAACATTTCAGAAGCATTAAATCCAATTTGAACACTTACAAATAAAATAACATAAAATAATTGATTGTGTAGAAATTACCATGAGGAGAATTTTAGAAGACTTTAATCTCAGAGTTGGTTTAAGCTAATAATTAGTTATTGATATCATGTGAAATATTTTATTAAAATATACAAAGTGATGATACCTAGAACCATCATTGGAGATTAACTATCCTGGGCTAAAGGGTGTTTAAAGTAAAAAATAGTCTTGCACAGTGTATTAGTGATGTTCAATTTGTAAAAGTCACATTTAAAATATAAATACTCTTGGATGGGATTCAGTGATGGATAGTTTTCAAGAGCAATATTTTATTTTCCATCATGACCCTCTGATGTAGGCATTTTTATTGTTCCTATTTTTTTTACATGAAAAGTTTGTGATCAGAAAAGTCATTTTAATTTTCTATATCTCTAAGATTTATGATGTGCATTCAGAACTTTTTTTACTCAAGCACAATATAGTAAAATCTATTGTGTTGTGAACTAAGACTGCAAAATATGTGCACATGCATCTACTTGTTGAGTGTTCCACTGGATACCTTAATGTACCTTTTATCAGAAATTAACAAATAATTCACTTTAAAGCAGGGTATGTGTGTGTGGTGGTGTGAAAATTAAGGGAGAGCCCAGTTGAGCAACTGGTGAAAGACAATGATTTCCTCTTCCAAGTAAAGAAATGTGTCACTTAGACACATTTTTTCACACTGAATTTTAGTTGAGATCATGATGTCTATGAATTTCAAGATTAATAGCTTTGTGTTACCAAACTCTTCAAGTGGACATCTTTGAGTAGGATGAGTGGGAGACATTGCATGAGGAAGCTTAACCATATGGTCCACAACTGTGAGAAACCTGGAGCTCAGGAAGGGGAGAGGAGGTGTAGTAGAAAGTGGTAGGATATCACGAGCCAGACATGGGCTGTGTTTGTGAACTATGCACATTTAAGCACATGAGGGGATTGGACTGACATTGGCTGTGCGACATTTGTGTCCTTTTCGCTAGCTCTGCCTTTGATCCCACACAGCACCTGCGATGGGTATGGCTTTTTGAGATGTCAATTAATCTGCTGACCACAGGATACCACCAAGTAACCCCCTGAAATCCAATTTCTTGCCTTATTTGGATTGAACTTTTTCGAATGTCTTTCCCCTCAATAAATACGGTTTCAGCTATTCTCTCTCTCTCTCTCTCTCTCTCTCTCTCTCTCTCTCTCTCTCTCTCTCTCTCTCTAATTTGCCTGCCTCTCTGGCCTCCCTTTTGAGAGCTGGGGCAGAGGAGCCATCACTGAACCCCAAGAAAAAGTTACCTTCTTTGTCTGCATGATTCGTTGTGCCAGCCCAAGTCACCTGGAGTGTTTCTTACTGATTTAGTTGTGTGTTGCAGCAGTAGGAGGTACCAAAACTTGGTTCTCAGGTTCATTTGTGTTCAAGGCTATCCCAGCATATTCTGCCATTCAGTGTTTAGATGAACTCATAATATTTTATTTTCTCACAGTTGACATATTCTGATTTCCCCAATCTCTAGAATTTTATTCTAATTTTTCTATCAGGTGTGCATGTTTCTTGGTCCCTCTCCTGATTATTTTCAGAGCCATGTGTATCAGTTAGTGTTCTAGAAGAAAACCAGTGACCTGCTCATGTTAGGATAACTCAAGATTCATTTCATTGGATCTATATACAAAAGTTTGGGCAGCATTCAGAGAATCCACAAACAATAGTTTAGTACTCCAGGGTTAGTAACAGTGTGGTTATTACTAACTTTAGATCTTGCAAGGTAGGCAGGTCATGGAAAGGTGGAGTCATTATTAGAACTTGGAAGCAAAGAGTGTGTAGGGAAAACAATTCCTTAAATCATCAAGTAATTGATCAAAACATCATTTAAAAATTGACGTAATGATCTGAACACAGACCAAAAACCTCAGGGCAAACTATGAATAAACATAGCCATGACTTTCAGACTAAAAAAAAAAAAAATCACTCAGTACTAAACCTAGGGGAATAAATCCTTCTTGCTCCTAGACTTTCTGAATCACTGCATGGTCCACGTATGGGCCAGTCAATTCCAGTGTGAAGTTTGAGAGAATAGTGTGTTGCCCCTTCAGATCATTTTCCAAAGGAGAAAGCAAGTTACACCTAGACTTAAGGGGGCAAACAGAATATATCCTGCAAAGAAAGCAAGAAAACATGGGTGTATATATATGTACACACATACACACATGCACACACACACTCACACACAAAGAAAGTGTTTTTTTGCCTCCATGAGTCCTGAGAATCACTCAAGATAGAATATAAGTCGCTCTTCTTTTTATGATGTCTTTCCTCATGTGTGTTCCATGCTGAATTAAAGTAGGTCTTACTCTTTGAAAAGCGTTTTACTTTGAGGTGAGCCATGGCTCTGGCACTCAGTTTGCCCTTTGCACCTTATGTAAACAATTATTTGTCTTTCATTTTATCTTCTTTATCAGTTGAGAAGTATCTTAAATAGAGGGGCTTATGTTTTACAGTTTCCACTCCTTCCCAGAACCTTGATAACTGTCTGAGTGACAGGTGAGGAGCTTGTGAAAAGATTTGGTTTTGCTTATCTTAGAGTGGGCTATAATTACCAGTAATTTTTCTCTTAAAGCATATAGCTCATCTTTTTTTTTTTTCTTTTAAGCTCACCAGACTAAAAAACACTTTGTGAGTTGCTTGGATACTAATGTTTTCTTCTGTGCTTTATGAAAAGACTTTGTAGTGCCTTTCAAACAATTTGTTCAACCTTTTAATTTTCTCAGGCATAGAAGACAGCCAGATGCATTCCAATTTTGACTTACTTACTCAAATATGATTAACATAGCACTTTTATATACTAATTAATGAAAATTCACTTAATTAATACATATTTTAAGATGAAATAGGCATAAATAACTATGACCACAGGCAAAAATCTTTAAGTACTTTAAAGGGAATATAACATTCCCAAGAGAACAGAGAAGAAGTGAACTTCTTGTTGTGGGCATAGGTTGCTGTACTGATTGGTGTGCCCACGGAGGCTTTGTGAAGTGACTATCACTGAGCAGAGAGTTAGCAGAGATAAATAAGGTGACATCCTATGGTTTGTTGATAACAACTCTTTTCTGGTTCTCCTCTTATCATATTCTTGTTTATTTTCTGTACCCACAGACAAACAGACTATTACATTTAGAAGGGACCTGATTTATTTCATTAGTGATAACATTTTGTTATAGGTTTGGATACAGGGTGTCCCCCAAAAGCTCACGTGTGAGGCAGTTGGAAAACATTCAGAGGTGAAGTGATTAGATTATGAGAATTATAACCTAATCTGTGGATTAATCCATAGACGAGGTGGGTGGTAACTATAAGCAGATAGGGTGTGGGTGGGGAAGTAGGTCATTGAGGGCATGCCTTTGTCCTTTGTGGTTTATATTTTGTCTTTGTTGAGTAGAACTAACTTTCTGCTTCCTGGCTGTCTTCACCTGAGCAGTCTTCCTCTGTCATACCCTTCTGCCCTATTGTTCTGCCTCACTTGGGCCCAGAGCTTTGGAGTCAGCCAACCATGGACTAAACCTCTGAAACCATGAGACAAAATAAACTTCCTCTTCTAGGTTGTTCTTGTCAGGTATTCTGGACACAACAATAAAGAAGCTAACTAAAAAAAAAAAAAAAGTGCTAACCAGGGAACAGAATTGGTCCAGGGTAGAAAGACAATTCAAGTCTAATTTTGTTTAAAAACCACATCTTTCACTTCTCTTACTGGGATTTATGTTGCCCATGTACTCTCTTTGCTGCAGATATCTAGTTGACCTCATGAAGGTCAAGGAGAAAGGCATTAAGAGCATTGATATTGCAGAGACATAAGGGAATAAATCTGTCAGAGGGCTGACATGAGTAACCTCCAATCCTCCTGGTTCCTTAATAAAAGCATGATCAGGCATATCCCAAAAGCAGTTTAGATATTTGGATGGAGCTGTAAATCATAGTAATAAGACATTGCTTTTCCCACCCGGAAGCATGTTGCTATTCTTCTCATGAATTGAGAATCTGGAAGCTAGGAAAACTATAAATAAAGACTAAGACTTGTGGTTGAGTAGAAAAGCCAAACTCTAAAAAAGGAAGTGAAGAAGAACACAGAGGAGTGGTAAGAATGAGAAAGAGGAAGCAGGAGACTTGGCCTTGCTGTTAGATGGGAGGGGGTGCTCCGCACTCTCAGGCCCTTGGTGAGTATTGGGGCATTGTCTAAATTCCTAAAAGGACTGTACATACTTAGCAATAAAAGTATTCATACCATGAGGTCCACTCTGTATCTTAACAGAAACTGTAGGTTAATGTTCACCAAAGTGGAAAGGGAGGCAATATATAAAGTAGGAATGAATCTCCATTTTCCTCTATCAGAAAGCAGAGAGCTCCCTTGTTTGTCAAGTCGTTGGAATACCTCTTACTAAAAAATGAAATAGCCTTTAAAAGTATTCTAGTATCTATAACACAGATTTGTAGAGAAAGGAATAATGTTTGATGCAGGAAGTTCTTGTCATTTAAAAAAAGATGGTGCATATATTATTTCCTTTCTTTCTTTTTTTTTTTTTTTTTTAAACCCAAGGTCCTTTCTCTGTTCCAGAATCCCATGTCACATTTACTCGTGATGTCCTCTTTTCTGGCTTTTGTGATTGCTTAGCATAAAATCCTTCTCTGTTGCTTAAATTATTTCCAAATGTTCTTAACTGAAATAACGAGGGTAAACATAGATAAAAGTGTGAAGATCAGGATGACAAGAATGAAACTTCTTATATTTTATATTTGTATTACATCTGCCCCACTAATTCTGTGCCTTGGCTTTCACTTTCTGGTATTTTAAATACAAATTGAAATTACAGATCGATTTCAGTTTAGGGATGCGTTACCATCTTGAAACCTAAGAAATCACATGTGAGAAGGTTTGTCAGTGTGTGCCAGGAAATCCCAAGTGAGAGCTCCACTCTTTATGCTGTTAAAATGCAGCTTAACAACATTGAAGCCTTTTATTGGAACCACCAATTACATTTTAGCCTCTAGGCTTGTTTAAAAGCATCACAGGAAAACAGGCAGCTCTTGCCAACATAGCGAACAAGATAGAATTAAAACAGGAAATATTAATGGCACTTTAAAGAATGTAATTGTGATATGACGTTCAAAGCAAAGATATGTTCAGGGAATTATAAAATTATGTAGGGAAATACTTTAATTACTTTGGGGGAAACTTGGACCAAGCTACAACTATTTGGAGTATGTATTTTCAATATTTACTATACACAAATCATTTTTCCAAGGTTTTGCTAAAGATGAAAACACAAGGATAAATTACATGTGATCCTTCTCTAATGGAGCTTATGCTATAGTGAGGCAGGGGGATCACACATATGCTCACAAGTCATAGAAAGGGCAGTTGTGGAGGGAAGTAGGGATGGGAGTGACTATGTCCAGGGATCTGAATTGTGCACTCTGAATGCAAAATCTACTCTTAAATTTGATCCCAGACCAGCACTGATATCAGAAGAGCAAAATAAGAAGCAACCAAAAGGCAACCCACAAATGAGACACAATTTAAAGTCACAGTAACCTGCCTGGGAGGGGTGAGCATTGCTTCTTTCTTGGGTTTTGGATCCATAGGGATCTAGTACACATCTCTTATGTCTATAGAGTCCGTTAGCTTTACAATGCAAGTCTTAAGGAAAATGTCTGACTGTGTCAGAGATCAAAGATATATTTCTAGTTTGAAATAGTTTCTAGTTTGAAATAGCCCTCATTTTTAGTAAGTTGACTTTGTAATTGAACCAAATGGCTAGTAAGTAGCCCAATAAGTTTATGCTCCCATTCCTCTGTATTGAGTATCTACTGAAATTTTCCTGCTATTGGAGTTGACAAAGAAAAGACAAGGAACTATTAGCGTTAGTGGCAGTTTTTCTGATCACAGAGATGGGGTTTTAATATCTTTGAACGCTAAGTTAACATAGCTGTGTCCTCTTAAAACAACACATTTTGAAGAACCTCAAGCATGTAAAAGACACTCCATACCACATTCAGGGTAACTGCTGAGACAGAAAGTGTGTATAATTGCATTGGGAAAGCCATTTGCTCACTGGCAAAAAGCACTCATGCTAATCCCATTTGTTTACATTCTCTACAACTCATTGAATTCTTACAGGGGAAAAAATGGAGTGGAAATGAAAGTTGGAGCATATTTGCATTCAATCTGGACAATATTTCCAGACTGGTATGAAGAAGTGGTTAAAATTGTAGCTTTATTTAAAATAGTTTCATTTTGTAAATGTAGAATAATAAAATCAAACGTGTCATCCATTCCACAGCAAGGTTTTATTTTCATGTAAGAAAAGGAAACAATAAGTAGATATCTTTTTTTTCAACCCAAATTTCTTCCATGATAAAAATTCTACTGAATAAATGCAGGCAAAGTACTCAACTCTATGGGGTTCATGCAATTTATTCAGCAGGACCTGAGCTTATGATATTTAATATATCAAGATAAGGTTTATATTAGATATCGGAAACTACACAGTATGTGCTTTTTGTTGTGTTTTTTGATTGACTTATTTTTTTAAATTTTCATTCTATTTTTTAAAATTTATTTTTTAATTGGCATATTATAAGCACACATAACAGTGGGATTTATTATTACACATATGTACATTTACATAAAGTGCTTTGGTCAAATTGATTTTCCTAAGCCTTTCCGCTTTTTCTCCTCCTCTCTCTCTCTAGTCCCCTTCCTCTACTCTACTAGTCTCCCTTATGTTTTCATGCGATCCCTCCTTCTTCCCCTTCTATCTTCCACATACAAGAGAAAACCTGACTCTTGACTTTCTGAGTCTAGCTTACTTTACTTAATATAATGACCTCAAGTTCCATTCATTTTTCAGCCAATGACACAATTTCATTTTTTTATTATGACTGAATAAGTGTCCATGGTGTATATACCACATTCATTGCTGGATACCTATTCTGTTTCCATAATTTGGCTATTGTGAATTGCACTGCTATAAACACGGTATGTATGTGTTGCTACAGTAGGAGGAATTTAATTCTTTTTTCTTTCAATTTGTATTAGTTCTTTTTAGTTATACATAACTTTCATTTTGACATAATCATAAAAGCATGGAATATAGTTTCCTCTAATTCAGTCCCCATTACTTCCCCTTTCACTTTCCTCCTCCCTCCCCCGGGGCCCTTCCCTCCATTTTACTGATCATTTTGCTATTTACTTAAACGTCTTTAAAATTAGTGTCTTTTGGATATACATGATGATGAGATTCACTGTGGTATATTCCTACATGCACATAGGAAGTTAGTGCAGAGTACTTTAATTCTTTAGAATAAATACCAAGAAGTGGTATGGAGGGGTTACCTGATGTTTCTATTCTGATTCTTTTGAGGAACCTCGGTACTGATTTCCACAGTGGTTGCACTAGTTTACAATCCCACCAAAAGTGTTTAAGTGTTCCTTTCCCCACACATCTTCACCAGCATTTAATATTATTTGCATTCTTGATGACTGCCATTCTAACTGGAGTGAGGTAAAATCTCAATGCAGTTTTGATTTACATTTTTCTGGTTGCTAAAGATATTGAACATTTTTTTTTCACATATTTGTTGGTCATTTATAATTCTTCTTTTGAGAAGTGTCTATTAAGTTCTTTTATTTATTTACTTTTTGGTACTGGGGATTGAAGCCAGGGATGCTTAGACCACTGAGCCACATCCCTAGCCCATTTAAAATTTTTTTTTCTTTTTCCTTTTGAGACAAGGTCTCACTAAGTTGCTTAGGTCCTTGCTAGATTTCTGACACTGGCTTCGAACTTGCAATCCTCTTGACTCAACCTCCTGAGTTAAGTGGAATTACAGGCAGACAATACCAGGCCTGGCTTTTGGTTCATTTATTGATTGGATTATTTGATTTTTGCTGTTAATTTTATTGAGTTTATCTATTCTGGATATTAATCCTGTGTTGAAAGAGTAGCTAGCAAAGATTTTCAACTATTCTGTAAGCTATCTTCATGCTCTTGCTTCGTTTATTATGCAGAGGCTTTTTAATTTCCTACCATTCTAAATACTAACTTTAGATATTATTTCCTGATCATTAGGAGTCCTGTGGAGGAAGTTATTGATTGTTCCTGTAGGTTGGAGTGTTGACTGTGTATTTTCTTCTATCCAGTTACAAACTTTCTGGTCTATTCCAAAGTCTCTGATCCATTTTGAATGGATTTTGGATGCACATTATACTCTTGATTCAGTTTATTCTGCCTTCCTAAAAAGCACTTTAATTCGATTTTATGAAGCATAATATTGTTACTCTCTAAGCATATGCAAGGGTGTTAACCGTGACTATCAGCAACAGAAATAAGCAACAAGGACAGATGTCATTGATATAAAGCAGAGGAAGAAGGAAAGAAAAGACTGTACAGGGAAAACATGAAGATCAGAGATGGAAAATCAGTGCAATGGTCAGGAGAGTGACTTTCTAAACACTCTACAGAACCATGGCCCAGGAGACAAATATTACTCATTTTGTTTTTTTTAAAACTAACCTCTCACAAATCATACATGCACATTAAAACATCATAAACAGGAGCTAGAGTTGTGGCTCAGAGTTAAAGTGCTTGTCTAGCATGTGTCTACCTTGTCTAGCACCAGGTTTGATCCCTGGCACCACATAAAGATAAACAAATAAGAAATAAAGGTATTGTGTCCATCTATAAATAAAAAGATTTTAAAACTTCATAAACAGAATTAGTATGCTACTTTCTGGGAAATATCTGCAGCACATCTTTCTGATGAAGACTAGTTTGTACTCTTGCTTGAACTCATACAAGCTTTAAGAACAGTGCTATTAACCCAACAGATGAAGTGGGAAAATGGCACGAATAAGCACTTATAATGTTTGCAATCTTTTAACTTAATTTTTAATTTTATTGACAAACGTATGAGTAAATTATAAAGGATTGTTATGATTAGAAATTAAAATGGTTTGTTGCTAGGCACTGTAGGTATGGAGGTGGCCAGAATAAGACAGGTTTCCTATTCATGAGGAAAACCCAGTCACTTCAAATAGAGACAAAAGTGAAAACACACAACTTTGAGTCAAAGATATTAACCTACCATCAAGGAAGAAGCATAAAGGGTCTCAGATGTAATAGAACAGAGAAATCTTTATTTTTTAAATTTTTTTCTGCTTTAGGGACAATGGCTTTCTCTTTTTTTAATTTTAATTTTTATTTATTTTTTATTGGTTGTTCAAAACATTACAAAGCTCATGACGTATCATCTTTCATACATTTGACTCACGTGGGTTATGAACTCCCATTTTTACCCCAAATACAAATTGCAGAATCACATCGGTTACACATCCACATTTTTACATAATGCCATATTAATGACTGTTGTATTCTGCTACCTTTCCTATCCCCTACTATCCCCCCTCCCCTCCCCTCCCATCTTCCCTCTCTACCCCATCTACTGTAATTCAATTCTCTCCCTTGTTTTTTTCCCCCCTTTCCCCTCACAAACTCTTATATGTAATTTTGTGTAACAATGAGGGTCTCCTTCCATTTCCATACAATTGTATGGAGAAATCTTTATTTTTAAAGGAAACAAATATTTGGTAATGAAGTCAGCTTCTAAGAAATTTGAGTCCTTAACAAAATGTAAAATTGATGGCATTAAGTGAATAAACATTTGTACCCCATAATCACTTCTATTATTAAAAAAGAGTTGTCAAGTAATGGTGTGATCAGTAGTAGCAAAGTGGGTGGATAAGAAGGCTTATCCAGGTAAAGGGAATGACATAATGAAATCCATTTGTTTCCAAGAATGTGAGCATCCTGACTATGTACTCAACTGCTCATAGTCAGGGACCCTTTAGACTCCTGTGTCCTTCTCTGCCTCTGAATATGTATAGAGAAGATGAAGACACTTTCATGTAAAGAAGACATACTACACATCTAAATTTTTGTTTCCATTTGTAACAAATCCATATGATATATAAGGAAGGATTGAATTATGGAACAGTAATATTGACTGTTCAGAAATTAGAATAGAAAACAATAAAAAACAAAACCACCTCAGTATACAATAAACTTGCACATGTTTTTAGTGACATGTTCCAAAATAACATTTGGATCCTGGGATTTTTAAAAAATCTGTTTTCCTATGATAGAATTAAGGAATTGTTTAATATAACTTATTTTCAATTGTACAAGAGGCAGTATAATAAATGTCGAGGATGGGAGTATTCAAGGACTCTGTCTCCTAAAGAAGTAATTTCATGAGTCCAAAAGATAGATAGAGAAGATATTAGATAATTTCACAAACAAAAATTGAAGATGGATAGATGCATTGGTTATATCTTAATAAATTAAGGATCATATCTTTCTGGATATGATCTTTGCTTACTGACATATCTTTATGTTTCCTTGAAGCTGTGATTAATTACCTCTACCTCCTCTTTAGCTTTTAAATATAATTATCTTACATAGCACTTATTTCTGATTGTATTATACTGTGTTGGAGGATAATGAAAATGTAGGTAGGCTGAAATTTCTGCAAGACGTTCCAAGAAACAAAGAGAACTTTTAAATGTGATTTTGTTATATTGTGAGGTTAGAGATTTTTGTTTCCTTCACCCAGAATTGTACTTTTTGAATTCAGTAACAAAAGCAATAAAAAACCCTCTTCAGTTGTCATTTTATTCAAACTTTTTCTATACTCATTCAATTTAATGAACGTAAATTACTTGTGGCTATTTAGAATCGTATGCTGCAGATCTTGTGGTCTGCATCTCTCCGGATTATAGGAGGCTTTTCACAGTCTGTTTCACTGATTTGATGCTGAACAGCATCTCCATGCCTAAGTACTCAATAAGGAAATCCCCCTGAGTTTATTCTTTATGACATATATTTCTAATTTTCTATCTCTAGATAATAATTTTCAGTATTCATCTTGCTCATAAATGTAAAAACTAATTTAATTACATTAGAAGTCTCCTTCTAATTTGAATATGTTTTCTAAAGATTGAATCAGTTCTAAATTGCTGAACTTAACGTTTAGCTTTATTTAAAATGTCTTAAATTTATGAAAATTTGATATCTCTAGGGTAGAAAACTGAATGGCTTTGAAAGGAATTAGAAACTCAACTGTAAGGCCCTACTATATTATTCCCAATCTGGATTTCACTATTGTTTGGGAACCCCTTTCTTCTAGTCTAAATCTATACCTTGGGAAGTACTTTCTGCTAATCTAAATATTTATCCTTAAATATATACCTTGGTTTCTAAATACCATGCTTATAACAATATTTTATTTTTCCCCTATTTTACATAGCATCTGTTGATTTCCCAGTATGGGAGAAGTGGATATAATTATTTTATGCCATGATCCTGAATAAATTTCTTTCTTTTTTTCCCTCCTTCCTTCCTTCCTTATCCATCCATCTCTTTCTTGCTTGCTGTATTTTCCCCCAAGAGTTATCTAGCATAATTGTGGTTAGACCATGAATTTAAGTTTACCTTATTAAGATTATGTAAATATTATTCACAATTAAACCAATAGTGTGTAGTAATTTCATTTCCTGTGCTCCTTTGGTATTCCAGGAATTAATAATTGCCTGTGTTTTTATTCAATCAGCTCTATCTCTATCATCAATTGGTCACTAAACTCTCAGCAAGAATGCATGTATTCCTTAATATATGAGAACAAATTTAGAGATTAAGAAAAACATTTTTTTTCCTTTAAAGACATTTCTGCTGAATTTCTCTGTCCTCTTGATTTGGTTTCTCATAGATGATCTTTGAGCTTGGGCTACAAATTTGGCCCTAGAATTTTCCTCCTCTCTTTCATAGGTCAGAGCCTCTGTATCCTGAAGCCCGTGCTTTTCACTTCATTTGGTCTCCTCCTGTGGACGGATCATGATTCCTGACAAAGAATTTGCAGGAAAATAACTTTTCAAGACATTAAAGTCTAATAAAATATTCATTCTATGTTTATCATTAAATGACAGTACGGTTATTTATATAATTCTAGTTTGGGAAGCCTTATTCCTCAGAATTGTGAGAGAATTGGTTAATTGACATTTAATTTCTAATCTATCTAGTGAAACACAGTACTACTCTGCTTCTTTATTTTTTCTATGAGGATTAACTATTTTTTTTCTTTCTGGAAGATCTTAGGGTAATCAAATTGTCTCCTATATTCTACAATTTCATTATATTATAATGAGGTAGAAATTTCATTACTTATAAAAAATTATTTATTTTAAAACTTCTACATTTACAGAAAAAATTGAAGATGGTACTAGGAGTTCCTATATATCTCATGTTTGGTGCATTTGTTGTAACTAATGAACCAGTTCTGATAACATTTTTTTTACAATTTATTTACTCTAATTTTTTATACATGACAGCAGAATGCATTTCAATTCATAGTACACATGTAAAGGACAAATTTTCATGTCTCTGGTTGTCCACAAAGTAGAGTTATACACCATTTGTGTCTTCATACATGTACTTAGGATAATGATGTCCTTCTCACTCCATCTTGATAACATTTATAAATATTAACTAAAGTCAATTCTATTCTTTGTCCATATTTCTGTTGTTTTCACCTAATGCCATTTTTTGTTGTTGTTACAAAATACTATTGAGGATATCGTGTTGCATTTAGTAGCCATGTCTCTTTGTAAATCATATCACAGTGTCTCAGACCTTGATTCTGAGGTGTTCTGGTCAGGGATTTTGTAGAATGTTCTTCAACTGGGACTTCTCTGATGTCTCTTTATGAATATACAAGAATTATGCATTTGGGGGAAGAAATTCCCAGGGATAAAATACTATTTAAGTCAAATCACATCAAGGGTTGATGCTGTTAATATAGTGTTTATAGTGCAAAGTAGTTACACAGTGTTATATTTTTTTCATGGAAAGTTAATCTTTCTTCAACCTTTTCACATTGAACCCTGTAGATGGATGTCACTATGCATATTATCTTATACTTAAGAAATGGAGAATTAGTCTCCCTTAACTTGATGGTAGAATATTGAAATAAATCATATGAAATTTATCAGCATGGGAGATTTCTCTTTCATCAATATATATTTATTAAATAATTTATTTGGATCACAATGTACCAATTTGTTTTTGGTGTATCATTCAGTACTATAGTATTCACTTAATTGCCTTTTTAAAAAAGCATTTGCCATTGGAAGTTCTGTTGACATGTGTCACTTCCATATACTTAGCCATTAAGAGTATTTTTTAAAATCCTTTTTACTTTCTGAATTAAATATATTTCAGGCTCATCTTGTGTATTTCCTTTCCCAGTTAAGAACTTAGCCATTTCCTTAAAGGACTCTGGTTCTTTTAAGGGAAATTTCAGAAATCAAGGTCTGGGCTCTGAGTGAGCTCTGTGCTCCTGGGGTAGCATTGTTTCTAATGTGTTTGCACTAACTGATGCACATGTGTGCATCTATAAAAATGTCTATGTGTAACTCCTTTCCTACATTAGGACAAACATGAGTTTGATGATACTGATATCTCTGACAATCTGTTCCCATGTGGATCAATCTAGTCTCTTCTGTTTGATTATTTAAAGATTCCCACTCCAATAATTGGAAACTTTGCTCTCACTATCTGACATTTATTTGTTTTATTGGTTAATTTCAGTAAGTATGTAGTTAACATAAGAATTTTTAATCTAAAATCTCCTGGAACACAACTTTATCAGCTACAGTACTTTGCTTAAATATGTCTTGCATATTCAACTCATTTCAAAACTTAGATCAAACCCCTTTCTCTTATACCTTCTTATGTAAGATCATTTCATATATTGTTATAGAGCTGGATTGTTGCTTTACAGTCTGCATTCCATATTGGTATCTCTCCCTATCCTGAATTATTTTTAATTTGCATGTTTTCAGAGTCATCCTTTATGTTATAAACTTCTATGGATTTTGACAGATGCAAAATGTCATGTATCCACTATTACAGTAGTATATAAAATATTTAAACTTTCCTAAAATACCCCTGTGCTTCCCCCATCCAAACCTCCTGCTCCAATCTCTTCTAAGCATTTTTATTTTTTTTTTGTAATTGGACACAATACCTTTATTTTATCCATTTTTTTAAGGTGGTACTGAGGATCAAACTCATGGCCTTGAACATGCTAGGTGAGTGCTCTACCACTGAGCCACAACCCCAGCCCCTCTTCTAAGTATCTTTTAAAACCATCCCTGCAGATCTTCATCTTTCAGAATATCATATAATTGGAATAACATAAAGTAATACCAGACTGTCTTCTTTTACTTAGCAATGTGTATAAAAAATTCATCTAGCTGGGGTAGTGCCTCTTGCCTAACAATCCCAGAAACCTGAAAGTCTGAGGCAGGCAGATCACAAGTTCAAGGCCAGCCTCAGTAACTTAGAAAAACTCTGTCTCAAAATTTTTTAAAAAATAGGTAGCTCAGTGGCAAAACATCCCTGGGTTCAATCCTCAATACCAGAAAAAAAGAAAAGTTTCATCTATGTCTTTTTGTGACTTGATAACTCATGTATTTATTTACTTATTTTGACTTTGAGAAATATTTTCTTTTTTTTCTTTTAGTTATATATGTTAGTAGAGTATATTTTCTCATTTATTTTTTATTGCTGAATAATGTTTGATTATATGGATGTACAACATTTTGTTTAAACACATTAAAGGGCATCTTGATCATTATCAGTTTTCAGTAATTACGAATAAAACCACCGTAAACATCAAGCAGGTTTTTATTTAATTGATATATTAATTAAATTTAACTGATGTATTTACATCAATTGGGAAAAAACTCTAAAAGCATATATTAAAACTATGTTTAGCATTATAAGAACCTGAAAACAATTACAAAATAATTATGCTATTTTGTCTTACGATCAACAATGAATGAGGGTTCTGTTGTTCTATATCTTTGCCAGCAAATTGGTATTGTTTGGTTTTGGATTTTTACCATTCTGGCAGGCATGTAATGATAGCTCATTGTTTTACTTTTTAATTTCTTAATGAGAAATGATGTTGAATATATATTCATATACTTATTTGCTGCTGTATATCTTCTTTGATGAGATATCTGCTCAAATATTTTCTGTTGTTTAAATAGATCATTTTTCTATTGAATGTTGAGAGTTCTTTGCACATTTTGGATATATTATATATTTCTGATGTTTGATTTCAAATATTCTCTCGAAGTCTGTGGCTTCCCTTTTCATTCTTTTAACACTGTATTTGACAGAACAGATGTCCTTTATTTTAATAAAAGCTCACCACCTTTTACATGGAGTATGTTTTGATTGATATGTTTAAAATTATCTTCAAATCCAAGTTCAAGAAATTTTTATTTCACAATTAAGTCCATAATTCATGTTGATTTTAAAGTGTAAGATGTTTAGTTATTTAATATATGTATTTATTTATTTTTGCATATGTATTTCCAATTGTTGTAGCATTGTTTGTTGAAGAGTCTATCATTTCTTTATTGAATTGCCTTTGTGCTCTGTGCAGGTCTATTTCTGACATAGATTTCATAAAGTACTATTCCTAGCCTCTCTATTCTGGGCCATCAATCTTTGTCTGTTCGTTTACCAATAACATGCTGCCTCGATTACAGTCTAAGTAAATTTTAAAACCAGGTCAAGCAAGTTTTCCAGTTTCACTCTTTTTTTAGTATTGTATTGGCTGTTCTAGGTCTTTCATCTTGGCATGGATGGGTATTTTTGAAGAAATTTTTCAATATGTGCCAAGGATATTTATTGGGATTATGTGGAATCTATAGATGAAATTGGAAAGAGTTGACATCTTAATGTGGAATATATTTCTATTTGTTTAAAATCTTGGATTTTTCTTTTCCAGAGTTTTACAATTTTATGCATATTGATCTTATATATATATTTTGATAGGTTATACACACTTCATTTTTAGGGGGTTAATATAAATGGTACTTCTTAAAATTTTTAAATTCTAATTGTTAATTTGATACATAGGAAAGATTAACTTCTTAGTCCATGAATATAAATCATTTTTAATCATTTTTTAAATGTTCAGAAGGTCTCTCAATTTATGTGCTTTTTGGTTCTTAAAATTTGTTATATTTTTTTCCCATCCTCTATTCCTGTCTTACCTCTGTTCTTTTTGTAGAACTCATTTTAGTAAGTTATAAACTTTCTGGGCTTTCCTGTTTTTTAAAAACTTCCCCTCCTCTGTTTTTTTTTTTTTTTTTTGCTTTTGTTTTCAACCACCTTTTAAAATCTATTTTCTTAAATTGATATTTGATGGTGTAAATGTATTTTATCTTACCTATTAGGCATACTTTCTCAGTCAAATGTCTTCAGTGAATATTTGTGAAATGAATTTTAAAATATATTTTAGGTTTAATATTTTCATGATGGTCAGAGTCTTCATTTCTAATTTTTTACTAATATTGACTTGAATAGAAGGGGCTGTCAATTTGAAATTCAAAATTCCTTACAGGAGAAATGCACTAGCTCCCTGGGCTTCAGGTTTTTTTTTTTTTAAGTATATAGATTAAAAATGTCTTCTTTAGGGAGGAGAAAGTTATATAATTTTCCCCAATCTACTTAACTCAGAGTCCTATTAAGCTACTTTTGTAACCATATATACGTATATATATACAAATTCTATATATTTATATACATGATACACACGTATTTATATATATATATACACACACACATATACATGTGTGTATCATGTATATAAATAAATAGAATTTGTGTGTGTGTGTATATATATATACATATTACACTTCATATGCTCCTTTATATGATGCTAGATGTATGTCAAGAGCCCCTCCCTCTCCCTTCCTTTGCTTTCACTTTGTTTCTCTTCCAATCTTACCTAATCATACTCTTGTAAACCTATTCACCAAGTACAGTTGCCGCAGTCCGGCTGCAGCCAAATAACCCCAGGTGGTGACGAGCAACTTGTGTACATTGATACAACAGGAGTGGGAGCCGTTTATTGTGGGACAGGAGGGATATATATACATTCCACACAGCTTATCTTAATTAATATAAACTAGATATAGCAGTCAACCAATAAGAAATCTCCACACTTAATGGCTCGCTGGCGTTACTTCTCAAACCACTCCCTCTGGCAAAATGCCAGGCGCCATCTTGACTTGTTTACAGACCTTAGCATATAGTATTGTTAAACACCTTCTCATGGATAACCACAGTATTTATTTTCTACATTATCACAGATATGACCACAAACCATAAATTCTTAAATTATCTAATAACAATCATACTAAAGTCATTCAGTGAACAGGGATCAGAGGTGCTATATAGCAAGTTCACCATAGATGATGAATTTTCCAAAGAAAAATTCATAGTCTCATAGATTATAGAATGCACCATTAATTCTAGTGAATATTTCATTTACCTAAGTCATTTTGACTAGTCTCTAGACATAATAAACCAGAAATATTTAGTTTTAAAGAAAACAAATGTTTGGTAACAAAGCTTCTAAGAGGAGATTTTTGAGTTCTTATCAAAAATTTAAATTGATGGTACGTACTACATAATCACTTCTATTATTTTCAATTCTTTAAGTTGCTGGATTAGTATATGTTTCTAAGTCTTTTCAAATATTCCCAGTAGAATAGCAGTGTTAATATTCTTTAAGGTTATTAAAATTTTCTGAAATAGCTCCCCTGAGTCAGCAGTCCTGAGGTGCTAATTGTAATATGCATGGAAAAAGAGACTGACACATTGGAAAGTAAAGAATTGGGACCCCTACGTTATTCAATTTCACCATTATTTGGCAAGATGAATTAGGAAAAAGTATTTTATTTCTTCACAATTACAACTTTGTATCTGTAAAATGGGAAAGCTATTAGTGTTTTCTGGATAATATTTGTCATAAATCTGGTTCATGTACAGAGAATGAAAAATGTACCATAAATTTGACATATTTAGATGGATTGTCCTAATGCCAGCTTACTCCCAAATTATTCTAGGTCACTTTGAAAACAACATTGCAGATTAATATATCTTCCTTGAGTAGGAAGTCACGTAATTGAGCGATTTGTTGAGCGCTGACAAAATGAATTTTAGCCTTTAATATAGAGTAAAACTAGTCTACTAGTGTAGCTAAAATACTTTATTAAAGAGATTTATATCTTTAGGAAATTGCATACACTACTTATGAATCCTCTTTATTAAATATGTTACTATAAAAACAAACAAATGAAAAAGAAATAAACAAGGAAAACTAGGTTGCTTTTAAAAGGTTGCCTATATTAGATCATTCCTCATTCAGAAACCTAGAATGGTTGCACCAGTAGACAGTTGTACAAGATGACAGTAATATGTGAATACATTTTCAATAAGGTTGCAAAATATTTTTTTTAAAGAGAGAGTGAGAGAGAGAGAGGGAGAGAGAGAGAGAGAGATTTTTTAATATTTCTTTTTTAGTTATCGGCGGACACAACATCTTTGTATGTGGTGCTGAGGATCGAACCCAGGCCGCACGCATGCCAGGTGAGCACACTACCACTTGAGCCACATCCCCAGCCCATTTTGCAAAATATTATTATTAAAATATTTTAAAATATTCTCCACTTCAATAGGTAACTTATAATGAAATGAAACCCCAAATGTGACACATGTGAAAAGGTTCTTGGAATGTCTTGTAGAAACTTGGGGTATTATTGTCTATGATTGAGCGACTCATTTTCTTTTCTTGTGCAAATGGTTACTTTGATAACTGCTGCACTGCTGGGTGTCGACTGTCTTCTGCTGGTCTCCAAAAGTTTTCTTCTCATGAGATGGTTCAATGCATTTTAATCTCTCATATATGCAGTATAGCTAGTACCCTGAATATTCTGTACAGCCATAGGACTCTTTGGATTTCACCTCAAGATTCACCATTGTCCTATCCATGGAGTCAGATGAGAGATTCCCTTAGAGTAGAAATGATTTCTCCCTTATGCAGTTCATTTTTTTATGCATGCTCAGAAGTTCTTTCAAAAGGATCATTGTGTATATCTGAGTGACACTCATCTTTTCAATGAATTTCACCTCTTTTTCTGAGCTGTAAGAATGCAAGCATAATAGTATTTATTTTAATCAATAAAACCTAAATTCACCACAATTCTATTGCCATTGCTATTTCCAAAATATTTGAAAGATCAATACTTTTCTTCTAGAGATATATGGTTACCATTCATCAAGTACCTATAAAGTGATATTCAGCATACAAAAATTATGTAAATTGCTTATGTATCCTATATAAATGTGTTACTTAGGGCTATTTTCATCCAGAAGAAAAAGAAGTTAATATATTAAGTAATTTGCACATATATCAAAATTAGTGTATGTTGGACACTTAATTTAATATCCTTACACTACCCCTTATGTGTAAGGTGACTAACCCTTCAAAAGGATACAGTATATAACTTTCTATGACTGACTTCTTTCAGTTATGGGTATTCAGTTTTCCTTTATGTCTTTTCTTATTATTATTATTCCCTTTCTTCTACTTCCTCTTTTTCCCCTTTCCCTTCCTCTTTCTAATCTTCTCCTCTCCTTCTTCCTCTTCTTTTTTTGTCCTGGGAATTGATCCAAGGACATCACTGAGTTAAGTCCACATCCCTTTTTTTTTTTTTATTTTGAGAGAGGGTCTCACTAAGTTGCCTAGGGCTTTTCTAATTTACTAGCTCTGGCCTTGAATTTGTAATCCTCCTGCCTCCCCCTCCCTAGGTTCTGGGATTATAGGTGTGCACCCCAGTGCACGGACCCTTATGTCTTTTCGTGGCTTAATAGTTCATTTTTTTTAGTGCTGAATAATGTTCTCTTGTTCGGATGTACCTCAGTTCATTTAACCACTCACCTACTGAAGTGAAGTTTGATTGCGTCTAAGCTTTGCTGTTGATGATATAGCCACCTTAAACATCCACTCATGGGTTTTTGTGTGGACATATTTTCAATCCATTTGAATAAATTCCAAGAAGTATAATTGGTGGATTGTATAGTAACAGTGTGTTAGATTTCTTTTAAATTCAATATACTGCCACAGTGTTCCAAAGTGGCTATAACATTTGACATTTCCATCCGCAATGAATAAGAGTTTCTGTTTCTTCACTTCCTTTGGATTAGGACTGGCATGGAAATCCTTCTTCCATGTCTTCACCATTAATTTATACATGCATTTATATTTAAATTGGGTTTCTTACAGAAGTCATATGTTTGTGGTTTGTTTTTAGATGAACTCTGACAATCTTTATTATTTAATTTTTGTATTTAGACCACTCATATTTAAGGTGATGATTGATATTGTAGGATTAATATCTACCATACTTTTCTTGTTTTCTATGAGTTGCCCTTATTATTTGTTTCTATTCTTATGTCTTTTCTTCTTCTTCTTCTTCTTCTTCTTCTTCTTCTTCTTCTTCTTCTTCTTCTTCTTCTTCTCCTCCTCCTCCTCCTCCTCCTCCTCCTCCTCCTCCTCCTCCTCCTCCTCCTCCTCCTTCTTCCATATATATTCTGACTTTCGTGATTTTACACTGAGTCAAAGATATTTCTATTTCAATTTTAATTGGCACATCTTAATTGTCCATTTTAATGAGATGCAATGTGGTATTTCAATATGTGCATATATTGCATGCTGATCAAATCAGGGTGATATGCATATTCACCATTTAAACATATAACATTTCTTCTGGTAAGGGCATTTGAAATTTTTTTCTCCTAGCTTTTTTGAAATCTATATTACGTTATTGTTTAGTCATCTTACTCTGCAATAGAGCACCAGAATGTGTTTTATCCCTTTGATCAACCTCTCCCATCCCTATTTACTTCCCATCCTCCTCAGCCTCTACTAACCACTATTCTAGTGGCAACTTCTATGCAATAAACTTTCTGTGCCTGGCTTATTTTATTCTCCAGGTTCATCTATGTTGTCACAAATGACAGGATTTCATCTTTTCTATGACTGATCAGCACTCCATTGTGAATATATACCATATTTTCTGTATCCACTCATCTGTTGATTGGCACTCAGGTTGATTTCATTTCTTGGCTATTGTGAATAATGCTGCAATAAACACAGGAGTGCAGTTTTCTTTTTGACATATTTATTTCATTTCCTTTAAATATACAGCTCATAGTAGTGTTGCTGGATTGTATAGTAGTTCTATTTTTAACTTTTTGAGAAAACTCCACACGATTTTCCATAATGGCTGTACTAATTTACATTCCCATCAACATTTTGGGAGGATTCCCCTTACTTGCATTCTAGCCAACCCATTTTTTTCTTTTATATTTTTGATAATAGCCTTTCTGACTGGTGTGAGGTATTATTGTGGTTTTGATTTTTTTTCCCTGATGACTGGTGAGATTGACCATTATTTCTTATACCTATGGACCATTAGTATGTTTCTTTTGAAAAAATGCCTATTCAGGTCTTTTGCTCATTTTTAAGTCATGTTATTTTCTTGTTATATTGTTTACATTTTATGTATTTTGGATGTTAGTTCTTTATCAGATGAAATCTGCAATATTTTCTGCCCTTCTGTAGCTGTCTCTTCACGCTGTTGTTTCCTCTGATGTATAGCAAATTTTATAGTTTCATGTGATTTTATATGTTTATTTTTGCTTTGGTAACGAGGGCTTTCAAGGTCTTATCCAAAAACCCTTGAGTAGAGCATAATAAAAACAATAAGGCCCTGGAGTTGAAAATACACTCATGGATTAGTGGGATGGAATAGAAACCCCAGAAATAAATCCATGTACTTTCAGCCAAATAATATTCAATAAAGGTGCCAAACACATATTGAGGAAAAGACAGTCTTGTCTTTATATATTGTTAGGAAAACTGGATAACACATGTAGAGTATATATACTGTTAGGAAAACTGGATAACACATGTACCCTCATCTATCACCATACATGAAAATACACTAAAAGTGTATTAAAATTTAAATATAAGACCTATGACTATGAAAATAGTGGAAGGAAATATAGGGGCAAAGTTTTTTTTGGATTTTTAATTGAGCAATATTTAAATCCAATTTTTTTCTTTGCATATCAATTATACTGAATTTTTCTGTTTTATTTCTCAAGTGGGATTCCTAGAGTTTGGACTATGTTTAAAAACTAATTATAGTCAACTTTAAAATAGCATTATACCCTTTTACCTCAAGGACAAGTACCTTATACTAAAAACATAATCTTTCTTTGCTGTACCTGGTATCATTGCAGTCATTTATTGCTTTTATACATATATATTGTATAAATGCATTTTTATATTTGTTATATATACATAATTAAATTATTTTGCAAATATATTATGAAAATTATCTAATAGATCCATTAAAATTTTAAATAAGCTTTAATTTTACTTTAACTTTTTCCTGGTGCTCTTTCTTTATACAGATCTGATTTTTTATTGATTTTTTTTAGTTTTACATAGCACTAGGATTCATTTTGACATAATTATAAAAACATGGAATACAGTTTGTTCTAATTCAGTTCCTAGTACCTTCCCATTCCCTTCCCTCCCCTCTCTCCTGTTCCTTTCCTTATACTCTACTGATCTTTCTGCTGTTTAATTTTAATTTTTTTCTTTTTAAATAGTGTCTTGTGAATATACATGGTGGTGAAATTCACTGTAGTGTATTCATATATGCACATAGAAAACTTAGGTAAGATTCATTCCACTGTTCTTCCCTTCTCCCATTCCTCTCTTCTCCCTTTCAGTCCTCTTCTTCTGATTCACAGATTTGTCTTGTAACTTGATGGAATACCACCCTTTTTTTTTCTTTTTCTCTCCCACCCCTTATTTTGGTCTAGCTTCCACACCAGACAAAACATCAAAATTTTGGATTTCTGAGTCTGGCTGGTTTCATTTAGTATGATAATCTCCATTTTCATCCATTTACTGACAAATGCCATGGTTTTATTCCTCTTTATGGCTGAGTAATACTCCATTGTGTATATATACCACATCCTCTTTATCCATTTAGTAGATCTGATTTCTGACTTCTCATTTTCCTTCTCTCTGAAGGAGGTGCAGAATTGCTGGAGGTGGGTGGAGTTAAGCATTTTTCTTTCCTAGGGAGTAGGCTCTGACACAGCTCCACCAGGTTAGGCTCCAGGAAATGGTTCCTTCTGAGGGAAGGTCTTTTTAAGAACATATGTGGTACCAATTTCATCATGGTTTCTTTTCCCCTTACCTGCCAAAAGTATAAAGGATTTTATTTTTCCCTTGATGGTCACTTTGAGAAGCTGGCAAAGGTTCTGGAGGTTATTTTGGTAACTCACAAAAATGTGATAGTCTGTGTATAACAGGGTCACCATGAGTTTTCAGTCTTTCAGGATTATTCACATTGACCCTACAGAAATTTTTCAATTGCTCATGGATTTATGCTCAGGTAAATTACGATTCTTTGTTTCTACCAGCCTCTCTTTCTAAACTTGAGGCAGATATTTGACCTGCTACCTGTCTTCTGTGATGAGTCTAAGAAGAATTTTTATTTTCAGTTTGCTCAGTTTTTATTTGTTAGATCAGAGTAATGTTGCAGCAGACCAAAATTGGAAGTGTTAATTTTATTTTTAATATATAGATCTTACCTTTTAAAATGCAATTAAACAATGTGATGATCAAATATGCTATAATTATTTTATTAAAATTTTATAATCATATAGTCACAAAACAACATTTTGTATTTGTAAATACAAATCTAGATAATTATTAGCAAGACAATGGAATTTTTTGATATTAGGAGAACAATTTCTAACTTGGAATTTGTTAATGCCACTATTAGGAATAAGTCAAAATTAGAAATAAATACTGCCATTTGTTTTGGTTAGAGTGTTCTCTTCTTCAGAAGACTGAATCTAGTTCCTGAAAGGAAGTTGAAGAGTACAGACATTTCCAATAAAAAGTGAGTCAGTTCATTGGAAATTTACAAAAGGAAAAAATACAAGATCAGATTTTTTTACTTTTCTCTTTTATCTCAAGATGTGTGTTTGTGTGTGGGGTTGGGGAGTTGATATTTGAAGGGATTTACTCTGTGATCTGTTTTGGCCAACAGAAGCCAGTAGAAGTGAGAGTTAGAATAAGTTCCCATCCGAGTCCTTAAAAAATACTGTGTTTCTGCTTTCTCTCTTGGGCTTTGTCAAAACTTTTGAAAAGCTTGACTCCCTTGTTTCTTCTTATGAAAACTATATTGGACAGAGCTGCCCTGGATAAAAAAATGACCAGTAAGCTTTTTATGTAGAGTTACATTGGACATGTAATCACATATGCACATAGGAAACTGATGTTCAACTCATTCTACTTTCCTTCCTATTCCCATTCCAGCTCCCTTACCTTCATTCCCCTTTGTCTAAGCCAAAGTACTTTTATTCTTTCCCCCCACCCCACCATTGTGAGTTAGCATCCACATGTCAGAGAAAACATTCAGCCTTTGGTTTTTAAGGATTGGCTTGTTTCATTTAGCATGGTATTCTTCAGTTCCATCCATTAACTGGCAAATGCCATGATTTTATTCTTCTTTATGGCTGAGTAATATTGCATTGTGTATATATACTACATTTTCTTTATCCATTCATCTGTTGAAGGACACTTAGGTTGGTTTCATGATCTAGCTATTGTGAATTGAGCTTCTATAAACATTGATTCGACTGAGTCATTGTAGTATGCTGATTTTAAGTCCTTTGGGTATAAATCAAAGAGTGAAATAACTGGGTTAAATAGTGGTTTAACATTTAAACATTCCAAGTTTTCTGAGGAATCCCCATACTGTTTTCCTGAGTGATTGCACTAATTTGCAGTCCCAGCACCTTGTATTTTAAAAGTCTTCTCTCTCTCTCTCTCTCTCTCTCTCTCTCTCTCTCTATATATATATATATATATATATATATATATATATATATCTTATTTTGCCTGCTATATTGTACACACATTAGCTGTCAATTTTAGAAGAAAGACATAAAATATATTTTGGTTCCTAAAGAAAGAGCATCATTGTAATGTTTTGAACAACTAATTACAAAAAAAAGAAAGAGCATGAATAAGTAAATATTTTAGATAAAATATTTAGTAAATAGTTTAGTCTGTCCCTGCATGTGTAAGTGGAAAAATATGGATATTTTATCAAGAATCATAAGGCATGGAATTCAGCTAATTTTGAAGAGAGTGTTTCAAATCTCAGCAAGAGGCACACTGCTGTAATATGAATAGCAGATTGGAGAATAATACAGATAAATTCTTCTCCATATTAATGAAACACATTTGATTTTAAATATAATAGGATTCATGGTTCTTTATTATAAAATGAAAGAATGTTCTGTGAAACAGAATAGTGGTGACTAATAATGAACTCCATTTACTTTTTAACATGTAAGCAGAAAGAATGCAATATATTTAGAATTTCATAGAAACTTTGAAATATCAAAATTCAATAATTTTTCCAGTTTAGTAGTTGTATTAGAAATCAATTATTTTCAAATTTATAAAGAAATTAAAGGTCTTTTCTACAGTGATTCTATATAAATTAGAATTTTTTAAAAGTTTCACTTTTAGGAATAATTTCAGAGATGCCAATTTCCTATTTGGGGAAAGTAATTATTGAGAACTATTCCCAGGGTGGTGGATGCTACTGTATTTTTATTTTTAATTTATTTAGGTATAATTAGACACAGTATCTTCATTTTGATAATTAATTTTTATGTGGTGCTGTGATCGAATCCAGTGCCTCACACATGCAAGGCAAGTGCTCTGCCACTGAGCCACAATCCCAGCCCCTGTATTTTTAAATAACTACTTTTTATTAGCATTTTCATTGTATCCTTTTTATGAAACCTGTTGCCTCTAGCTGTTCTGCTTAACTCTGAACATGGTTATTTTATTTAAAATTTTCACAGATTGGTTGATGGCAGAAATACTCTTGTAACATGAGCACTATGCTAACTTATTTTTATGAAAATCTTACTCAAAAGAGTAAAAATCATTTCTACAACATATTTATTTTTATTTTATTTTGATGAAGTTACACAAAGATTTGCTTTTTTTTCAAAGATAATGTATTTTAATCCTTTAATGGAGAGAATATCAATAGGAGTTTGGATATGTAAATAAATATATAGTATGTGTAATACTTAAGTATATCCCACTGAAAACTAAAAAATGAATATTAAAAAAATTCTCTCTCTCTCTTTCTCTTTAAAAAAATAATACTTGCATGCATGCATCTATACACTTATGTACAAACACTTATTTGCCAAAAAATATTTGGAGTGTCTTTAATAAATGTAATTATTACATGAAACATAGTGGCAAAGTGAAATACAAAAATACACTTCATGGCATTCATATAGGACAAATAATATCATTTGCATTATTGCATGAACCTTCCTGACTTATGTCTTTTCTTCCATTCTGTATCTTTGCTATTTATTTTCCACAATTCTTCTACAATTAATTTTTAATCTGAAAATATATATACTTGTTTAGTTCATGACTTTAATCCCTTCAGTGAGGTTTTACATTTGTATTGTCATTTAGACTTCTTCTAGAGATATTCTGTGACTCTGGAATGATGGTAAAACTATTGATTATCACTCCAGCTCACACCGATGCTTCACAACTCTATGATTGCTTTATATACTATTTCTTCACTAAATAATTTCCTCATTAAATGACTCATTTTTCTTATTTAGTCTGGGAATCATTTAAATTTCAGATTAAATAATATTTTTATTGGGAAACCACTTCTGACCTACCAGGCAGAATTAATAACTTGTATTTTTTTGACATCAATGTGCTAATTATTCAATTAGTACTATAAAACAGGAAGTAATAATGAACACATTTTAAATTCAATTACTTGACTGTCCTAATGAATCATAGTACCACAACATTGGAGATATGTGATTAAAAAAATTTTATAATTGTACACACACACACAGATATGCACAAATATGTCCTTAAAATTTTAACTGAAAAAAAAGTATAAAACTAATTTTATTTTTCCTGATATTCAAGCAGAGGAAAGCATATTGAATCCCTTTGCTCAGGAGAAGAAAATATACTGATTTTTTAGAGAAAATTAACTTTTCCTATTCACTGTACTCTATAAGGAGTATCACGCTTTCCAGTTTTTCTACAAATAAAAAGAATATGAATTTAAGCTTCTTTTTGGTAGGTTAATAATTCTAAATAATGTGCCTTTTATTATACATAAAAATGAGTACCTGATAATCTTGGTTTGCACCATTCAATGTAATATTGATCTAAATACAAAGGAAAGATATTTGTAATAGATTTTTTAATTTCACATTCTTGAGGAAAAATATATTTTCATGAGTCATTTCAATTAATTCAGTTAATGTGGTATTTTCAATATGTCTTCTCAAGTTAATCAGGTTTTAGTTAATCCCAGTAACAATTGGTTCTAGGTTAAAATGAATCTCATTCATCATTATCAAAATGCTAAATAGTTGGCACCTTTTCTCTAGATACCTGATAAGTTTTAATTTTCTTTTTTTTAAAAAAAGGACTCACAAATGTTAAAATAAAACAACAACAACAAACATATCCAGACTTATCCTTGGAAAGGAATTTTTTTCTTTTATTAATGTAGAAATAAAGTTCTTTCTCATTTTTTTATTCTCCCATATATTCTTTATTCTAGATAAAAGACAGGAACCCACTATTGATTTATTTTTCCTTCAGGAAATGTCACATATTATTTCTTCTGATTTAAAATCATTTTGCATTCTGGGAGCGTAGCTCTGTTGTAAAGCTATTGCTTTGTATGTGAAAGGTCTTGGATTCAATCCTCAGTATTAAGTAAAAAGAAAAAATCATCATTTTGTATGAGCAACTAAAATATAGATTTCTGTCATCAATCTTTTATATAAGTTAAGGAGAGCTTTTAATTTAATTAAATTTTATATTTTATTTTTTTCATCATCTTAGAGAAAATACATGCCATTTGTTCACAATTAGAAGACTATTTGTCTCAAGTGAATATCGGAAAATAGCTATAAGAAATACTTGTAAAATTAAAAAAAAAAGCAATAGAAAAATTCCAAAGAAAGAGATTCATTTATAAGTAATTTGTACTTAAAATAAGAAACAAATGCCAACAACTGTGTCCTTTTCTCTCCTGAACCTCAGAAAAGCCCTGAAAACAATTAACCTTTGGAACAAATGCGTACTATTGCTCGGTACTGATTTAGGTTACTAGGTATTGTTAGAGGAAAACTTAGGCACATGAACTTTTGAAAGAATTTTTTTGTGTGTGTGCAGACAGTGATTCATGAATTGTGCAGCATCAGACTCCAGGTGTTTCTAACTCCACCAAGAGGTTTCTCAGAGGGAACTTTTTTTTAAGGGCTTCCTGGAAATGAAACAAAGAATTACATCTGACTGGCTAAAATGGAAAGTCCCTAGCCAGAGTTGAGTTGGCAGTTTCTGATTGGTTTAGCTTAAATTTCCTTTTACTGTTTATATAGAAAATCAACTTTCCAGAGCTATATCAGCTGAAAGATCTCCAAATTAACTTTTTAAATTATATAGAAAAATGGAACTTAATTTTCCTCATATTTTGTTTTCAAGACTCCTTTCCCTTTATTTATTCTGCATCTGCTGGCCTATCACAACACAAGAAGGTAAAGACAATGTTAACAATATTCAATGTAGAATTTAGAATGAAATAACCATATAGAGATTACTGAAACTTGACATGACTCAAGCATGGTCATTACAAATGATCATGCCCAGCACTCCTCAGAAGTCACTGAACCTATATTTCTCATCTATGACTCACACTACTTTTAGACAATCACTTAAACCAAAAACCCAAATGTTATTTGCAAAGTCCTATGTTGCATCTTATCAAATAAGCCACTTACCAATTTTAATATGTCTTCACCTCTCACCTCATTCCTCTTGTTATAAGACACATCAGAGGTATAGACTCAGTTTAGAGAGAATGAGAAACCAAACACAACAGGTATTTTATTAACACACAAAATCATATTTACATTTGCATTTGGACATATAAAAAAGTATGTATTTTGTTTGGAACACTTGAAGTCGTTTAGTTGTTTCACATATGTACTTATGATGAATTATACTTACATCTAAATTCAAATATTTGCACAGTTGTACAAATCTTGTAAGTAACTGCATAAAAACCTAATTACTCACAATTTTCTTCATTCCCATTAGAATTAATTACCTGCCATACCTGTGATATCTTTCTTTTCATAAATGTTTGAATCATTATCCTGTCTTAACTCTACCTTCATCTTCATAACATTAGTGGTTTTTCTCAGTTCCAATATTGTTGAATTTCAGGACATTTATTATTCGATTCTCACTCTGAGAAATTCAATCATCCATTGCATACATACTACAACTTAAATTAGTATGTTCTCATTGCTTTCTCTCAGTAGGCAGGAAATCATCTTTCTTCCAAAAATTATTATCAAAGATCAAAATGCTCTTAAATATCTGATTTGTTAATTAACAAATGTCATTAAATAGAATGTTGACAAATTGTTGGGCCATCTTTTTAATTTTCTAAAAGAGATTTTAATAATAGATCCTTTTCTTATCTAAGCTTGCTAGGTTGTAGAAAGTTGCAAGAATACATTTTTGACATCCTAATGATGAGAATAAAATGCAAATAATCTGCAAATTGTCTCAAGACTATCAGAGGAGCTGAGTATTCAAAGCAACCTGCTCAAACTAAAGACCAAAGGGTGACATACCCTTTGAAAGAGCAAAAGGACATGGAGTATTTCATCTCAGAGCACAAGAGGAAGAAGGGGCTGCTATACTAATGAGTAAGATGAAAGCATCTGAAATTTTAACACTACTCTCTATCTCACCCCACCCTACATTTTTTTTTTTTTTGTAGTGTGTGTGTTGAACCCAGGGGTGCTTTATTATTAAGCTACATCCCCAGCCTTTCATTTTTAAATTTTGAGACAGTGTCTTATCAATTGCCCATGCTAGCCTCACCCTCCAGAGGCCCTGGGATAATAAGTATGTGCCACCACCCTGGTAACACTTTCCTATAAGACTAGTTTACTGTGGCAACTGTAGAATCCTTGTGAATCCTACTACACGTTTGTTTATAAGTCCCTGCAGTGTGTACTCACAAGAAACAGTGAGGCAGGTCAGAACACATAAGAGAACCCACCCTGTCCCAACCCTCAGAGTAACTGGCTTATAAATCTCTTCCAATTTCTTGGACTCTCTTATCTCATGCAAATTGAAAGTATTAAGGCAATGGAGGAGGGGAAGAGCATCTTCCCCACTTGGTCAAACAAAAGTCCAATATCTATGGAGAAGAGTGAAAACAAGCCCTTCACCTTTAAGGAAGGAATAAAAACCTTCCAACATCCACACTTAAGCATAGACAAATTAATGTTGAAGGAGGGTAAAAGAAATGTGTGCTTTTGAAGGGGGAGCAGAAAAACCATGAGTCCCACCATAGATTTTTGCACCATGTAAGAATTAACAGAATTCTAATGCTGGTGAAGGATCAAGGAATCCTCCTACCAAAATCCCAAAGTTTAGTGTCAGTAAAGGAGGAATAGAAACAAAGCCACCTGCTCCTGGGAGGAGTGCGAAGTGGTAGTGTGTAGGAAGATCCTGCGCTGGCAAAAAGCTCTGTTGTAGCTGGAAGAAGAGCAGGAAATTTTGTATTGACAAGACCCCAAGATACACGAGGTGCTGGTTGACAAAACTCCCAATGCTGACTATGACACTGTTTACCAATATCAGAAATAAAAGTATGGGAAAATTTTGAAAAACTTTGTGCCAACAAATTCAATCCATTATATGAAATGGACAGATTCCTTAAAATATACAACCTAAAAAAAGTCCACTTAAGAAGAATGTCTCTATATATACTGTTAAAAGATAAAATGAGGGACATTGGAATTTTAAATAGTTGACTAGATCAGAGATTCATGAATCATGCAGTTGAGCACCGCACTGAAGAGGGCAAGACGAAGCTTTTGTAACATGTTCATAGAAGCAAGACAAAGGAAATATATTTGATTGTTTAAAGTGAAATGTCACCAGTTAAAGATGAGTTGGCAATATTTGACTGGTTAAACTTACATTTTTTTAAAATATATTTTTACTGATTTCAGTGGGCTTTTGTTTGCCTATATGGGAACCCCAGACATCTTAGGCCCTTGAGCCCTTTCAATATAATGGTTGAATTTTATTAGAACTTCTAGCTCTAATAAGTATGTCACAAGGCAAAAAGTAGGTCATTACATGGCACATGGTCACAGGCTACCAAGTTAATATACAAAAACCCAATTTTCTCTGTATATATAAATAGGTACCAATAGATAAGTGAACTGAAATAATAAAATTTACATAGCATAAGTATACATCAAATACTTAGAAATAAATCTAACAAGGTATATGAAAGATTTGTATTTAAAAAAATCTCTGAGAAAAATTAAAGAGATCATAGGTAAATAGATGATGATGAGCTTGATATTAACTGGTTTCCTCAAACTTATGTATGATATAATGCAATTCAATCAAAACATTTTTTAATGATAAGCTCTCAAATTTAAGTGCAAGTGCAAAGAAAGGAATGAAATAAAATAAAATAAATTTGAAGAATGAAGTCCACATGCAGACAAGACTCTGTTATTGACATTGAATAGATTTTTGTATCAGTGGAATAAAATAAACTCCCAGGAATAGAATCACACATGCATGGACAACAATGGTGCCAAAATAACTCAGCGGGGAAAGCATATGATAATTCAGTGGGGAAACAGTGTTGGAACCATTAGATATTGACATGTTCAAAAATTAATGTTAGGGTTGGGGTTATGGCTCAATGATACAACGCTTGCCTAGCATGTGTGAGGCACTGGGTTCGATCCTCAGCACCACATAAAAATAGATAAATAAAATAAAGGTATTGTGTCCATCTACAACTAAAACAAATATAAAAAATTAATGTTAATTCTTCCTTACTTTATGTCACATCCAACAGTTAACTCAAAACATACTAAATGTTTAGGGGTTCAAACTGTAAAACTCTATATGAAATCATGAGACTGGGTACAGTGGCACAGACCTGTAATCCAGCCACTTGGGAGGCTGAGGCAGGAGGATCTCAAGTCTGAGACCAGTCAAGGCAATTTGATGAGACAATGTCTTAAAATAAAAAATAAAAAAGGGTTAGGGATATAGCTCATTGGTAGAGTACCCCTGGGTTTCAGTCTCTAGTACTGGAAAAAAAAAGGAAAGATAAAAACAAAAGAAAGCATATGAGAAAATCTTTGTGTTGGGTTTGACAAATTTTTTGTCTGTTTATGGATTTGATAAGACAAAAAAGCCTGAACAATAAAGCAAAAGTGATAAATTGGACTTCTTCAAATTAAAGACTTATGTTCTTTTAAATATTAAGAAGCTATAAGTCATAAATAGGTATGAACTACTTAGAAAACACATATGTGACAAAGGCCAGTGTACAGAATATATGAAGAACACTGTCATCCCAATATAATGAAAACAGCCTAATAAAAAGAAATAAAATAAACAGATCCTTCAGCAAATAAGATGCATGAATATCAACAGGGCACATGGCAAATATTAAAAATCACGGCTCTATTGAAATGAAAAATAAACCCACAGGATACTACTACAATCTCACTAGATTGGTTAAATTGAAAAGTGCAATAAATCCAAGTCCCAACACACATGCCCCCTTAAAATTCATTGAGGATGAAATTTAAAAATTTAAAGCAATTTTTGGGAATAGTTTGTTCATTGTTGGAAGAGTTAATTTACCGAGGGCTCTGAGGTTCCTTGCACAAGCTAGCTGATTATTCCAAGAATCCAAGGTCTTAAACCATTCTTTACCTTCTTAGATCATCAGTCATAGTTGTGCCAAGAGCAAGCAACCCTCTGAGAGATAAGTTTCCATCTCTTCTATAATAAAGACTAGGCTCACTTATTACTTGGTGTAAAATAAGTGGATTTCCCAACTGCAGTGCCTCTCTCCAGAAACCTAACCCACTGTGTGTGTAGGTAACCTTCTAAACCATCTGTAATGCTATCATGGGACATAGCACAAGGAAAAATGATGCATTCAGGCTGAAGCTCCTGCTGCTAATATTCTTTGTCTCTTTTTCAGGAATCTTCTATCAACATCTATGTAAGAATAATATGCAGATTTATAATATTGTAAACAGATTGAATAGCAGCTAGATCGATCAGTTAATTCTATATTGAAAAGCACTTTTAAAGTGTAAAATATGCATTTATAGTTTACTGTAATCCCAATTTTAGGTATTTATCCAACAGAAATAAAAACATGACCCCACAAACACTTTGCACAAATCTTTGTAGCAGATTCACTCACAATTACCACAAACTGGAAACATACAAAATACCCATTACTTTTGGTAAGGAATTAAAATCAGCATACTGCAGGACACAGCCACATCAATGTTTATAGCAGCACAATTCACAATAGCTAAGCTATGGAGCCAATGTAGGTGCCCTTCAACAAATGAATGGATAAAGAAAACATGATATATATATATATATATATATATATATATATATATATATATATATATATACATACATACACACAATGAAGTAGTACTCAGCCATAAAGAAGAATGACTTTATGGCATTTGCCAATAAATGAATGGAATTGGAGACTATTATGTTAAGTGAAATAAGACCCCAAATGGCAAAAGTTGATTGTTTTCTCTGATATACATACAGCAGCTAATCCAAAATAAGGTGGGGGGTGGATAAAAAAACAGAAGAAGGTTCAATAGAATAGACAAAGGGGAATGAAAAGAAGGGAGGAGGGATAGGTCAGGGAAAGACAGTGAAATGAATCTGACCTAACTTTCCTATGTACATATATGAATATACCACAGTGAATTTTACCATCATGTACATTATGTAAACAAGACACTAATTAACAACAACAACAACAAAACTGTAAGTAAACAGCAGAAAGACTAGTAGAGTATAACGAAGAGAACAGGGTGAGAGGAAGGTAAGGTAAGAGAAATACTAGGGACTGAATTAGAAAAAATTATAGTCCATGCTTTTATAATTATGTCAAAATAAATTCTATTGTCATATATAACTAAAAAGAACCAATTTAAAAAAAATTGAAGAAATTGTGTTTTATCCACAAAACACTATTCAACAATAGAAAGGAACAAACTGTTGAATTATGCAAAAGGTTGATTCTCAAAAGCACTTTGCTAAATGAGAGAAGCTTCATAGCAAGGTTCCATACTATGTAATTCCAATTATATTTCATCCTGGGAAAGGGGATAGTATAGGCACAAAATTCCTATCAATGATTGCAGTGGATTTGGGAGGTATGTGTGAGAGTTTATTGCAAAATGACATAAGGAACATCTTGTGGTGATGTCCTATTAGTTATTTGTGACAGTAATTATGCAACTCTATATTGTGAAAACATTGAAATTTAAATTAACTTAATTTAAATTTAAAAAGATGAATTTTATTGTATTTTAATTTTACATCTATAAAAAATGTTAGAGGAAGATCACTTAAATTATTTTTGTTTTTATTTGAATTTTTATATGTTTATCAGAAACTTAAATAGATAATTGGCAAAAAGAAATGAGAAATGTTGCCCCAGTCCGGCTGCAGCAAAATAACTGGGGGATGACGAACAACTTGTGTACATTGATACAGCAGGAATGGAAGCCGTTTATTGTAGGACAGGAGCGGTATTTATACATTCCACATAGCTTATCTTAATTAGCATAAACTAGATACATCAGTCAACCAATAAGAAATCTCCACATTTAATGGCTTGCTGGCGTTACTTCACAAACCACTCCCTCTTGCATTTTGCCAGGCGCCATCCAGACTTGTTTACAGAGTCTAACAAAATGTGACGTTTCCCTTCCACTAGTCAGTTTGCTGTAGGGAAGAGCATGTGTTTTCAGAGTAAGGATCTCTGGGTATACATCCTGGCTCTTTTTCTAATCAAAGCCATGTTTTAAACTTCTAGGATCTGAGTTATTTCACAGACGTAATAAGAAAGTAGACTGTGAATGATTTTAGAGGCAAGTTTTAATATTTAATAGGCCCTTTTAGAGTTTTCACAACTACCCATCTAAAACGTCCTATACCCAATGATTGTTACCTTAAAAATCCTCTAGTATTTGTTTAAAATGGCAAACTACTAGCATCTGGAAGAGGTTAGGGAGATTGCTGAGGCTAAATCCCAATTGTTTTAAATAAACGTCTCAGGTTAGGCTGAGCATCACAAAATTTAAAGTCATCAATAATCAAAAACTAAAGCAGTTTTTGACAATTCCTCAGACTTTACTAGAGGTATACCGACCCTTTTCTCTCCTGATTACACTTGCAAAGTTTGGCTCCATGCCTAGATACAGTGTTCAGTTTCTCTCTAGGGAGGATGAACTCTCCTCTTAGATGTGGTGGGGACACGAATCCAGTGAACTGCTCATCTCTCTTTTTTTCTTGTGGAAACTGAGACTCTTTATAAAGGTTCACAATCACAAAATAATTTAGGTTGGCAGAAGATATAAAGAGACTCAGAGTATATTTGTAGTTGAAATTGATTCAGTTGCTTCCTCTAAAGAACCCTTAGAGTTCCTTGCTAGTAGAGTTATATTTACTGAACCTTTGATGTGTTCCCATTGAAAGTATCCACTCACCCCAATTCAACTCAATTCTGTAGAAATTCAGCGCTTCCTAAATGCTATACTATAAAATAGTACTGGAATTGGTTCTTACATTTTAAATTTTATTAGTAGTAATTTTTGCAAAGAGATTCCCAATTTCATTCATTTTGGGGGGTATCTTATAAGACCATAGATCTCCAACTGAAGTTTTCATTAAAATAACAGGGAGAACCTATTGAATAAACACATTTGAACCTCAACTTCTGTTGAATTATGTATTTCTGAGGTAGGATTCAAGAAACCTTTAAAGGCAAGCACGTGGGTGACAGGGAATTTTGTGTGTCCTTTCACCATCAAGTTCAATGGATACTGACTTCAGTGTTCAAAGAAAACTCATCCAGGGCTGGGGATGTGGCTCAAGCGGTAGCGCGCTCGCCTGGCATGTGTGCGGCCCGGGTTCGATCCTCAGCACCACATACCAACAAAGATATTGTGTCTGCCGAGAACTAAAAAATAAATATTAAAAATTCTCTCTCTCTCCTCTCTCACTCTCTCTTTAAAAAACAAACAAACAAAAAAACTCATCCATTTTTGCTGAGATAAATGTTGCACAAACTTCCTCATCATATCTTCAACTGCCTGAAAATTTTGTACAGAGTTTCTATTATTTATAGAATAAAATTAAAGTTTTATGTCTGGCATTTGATTTTTCTTTATGAGTTTGCCAGTATTAGATTTTTAGCCTCATAACCCCCAATTCTTATTACCCTATACAATATTTAATTTAACTTAATTTAATTTGAATTAAATTAAGTTATTTATTAGAGTTCATATTCTATGTATTAAATCAATAAGGACTTGTGAGTAGAATTGTTTTTTGATTTGGGGAATTCCTCTTGTCCAGAGGTTGCATACATCCTTTGAATTCTGACCTTGTATAAGCATTGGCTCACTCTTGGCTCATAAAAATTTTGGTATTCTGTGGGTTCCTTAACACATATGATTGGAGAGCTTAGTATTTTAGTATGAATCACAGAAGTTTCATAGCATTTCTTTCCCATTTAAAGACAGAAAAATATTGATCTGATGCCCTACCAGAACCTACAAGGTGGGAATAAGTGGTATTACTTTTTAAAATTTCAAATTTAATTACTGAAAGAATCATTTCAGAGGGCAATGATTGGTGTTAAGGGATACAAGAAGCAGCCAGAGGGTCTATACTGTCAGCCTCAGATTTTGGTTTGTGGGAATGGAGAATAAATAATTATAATTAGAAAATGTAACAGTACTATTAGACTACTAGAATCTGGTAGGGTTTAGATAGGTCACTAATGGGCATATGTTCATCAAACTTTGATCCAACAGCCATCTGGAATTCTTCTTAAAATCCAGAATTTGAGTCCCCTTTGTGGAACTAATTTGTGTGGCGAAACCCAGAGGGTAAAAGGAAGGTAGCAACTAGGAAAGTGGATTGTCAGATAAGCAGCCCAGATGATTGTTATGCCTAAAAAAAAATTAAGACTCTTTAGACAGGTCACAATGTGATCAAAATAATTGAGCAAGCAACTAGTTGGCCGTTAATGGAGGACAGCTCTGAAAGATGTTAAACAGACCCTTAAGAGAAGGTTATTGCAATTCTGTGGATTGGACCAGTGACTGCTATACAGACAGTCCAAGCAAAGGGAATAGGTCAAAGTCTAGCCCAAGTAGAATGGCATGAAGACACAGAATCCAGTGCCGTGGCAAAGGTTTCAGGCAAGGTAGAGCTGCTTTCCAAAAGAGTAACTCAATAGAGAAATTTAACCTGGAGGCTCATGCAATAATCTCGTTCAAGTTAGAACAGTCTTTTCTCATCTTCTCTTTCCTACCATTGTCTATAAAAATGTGTGTATTTGTGTACTGAAAACGGAAAATTAATCAGTTAAGGATTAATAAAACCTCAATGATATAACGAAGGTAAAAAAACACTTAGAAAATTACCCATTATCAGTTTATATTTTTCATTTTTCCTGATCCCATCCCTTCCACCTTACAAAGTCTATTACATCAACTGCAATTCATTATATGAGTTCTAAAATGTTTACTTTTGAATAACTATTTTCAAGAGTACAAGAGGAAAATTATCAGCTTCAACCTTTATGCTGAAATTAATAGAGCAGTTCCTATCCATAGCCACTGGGAGGTAGCACGTGTATTGCTTTCTTTAAGTGTAATGTCACAAATTATGAGTGCATGTTCCTGAAGCTAATGATCACATTTTTATTATTTGCGTTAAATTTGTGTTAAAATAGATCATTAATGCCTATGATAAAATTGATAACAGCAAAAGCCAGCTAAACAATCTAGAAAGCAAATACCATCCATGTTTTGTTAAGTCAACGTTTCTTACTGAGGAAAATATACATAATACTGAGTATGTGACTATTTTGTCATCTCCATGACTTTCTGAATAGCTAAGTAACAGAAATTCTTAGACTTATTTATGTTCAACTTGAAAGTAGTTTAGAAATAAAAATAGTTATGGCTATGTGCCTGAATTAGAAAATAGCATACAGTATAGGAAGCTAATTTAGAGGCCTGCATACATATCCCAGGGGAAACAGATCTCTGTTCTGCATAGATTTTCTTTTAATAGCTATTAAATTGTTACTGTTACTAAGTGCATTACTGGAAATTTTGTATAGATTTAAAGGAGATTCAGCATAGTAAGTAAGTTTCCTGTTTAAAACATAGTATTTTCAGTTTTAATAATGTAGAAATTAACCTCAAAGCATTTTTTCCTATAAACACTAATGCCTTTGAAGGTGCCTGATATTTTGAACTGTTGCCAATTTTAGATATGTCAGATAAAAACTGTTGCTCAAAGATGTGGGTTGGGTTTGACTAATGTTTAATTCTAGTTTATTCCTTTCTTAATACTTAGCTAAAATTCAGTAATAGTGTGAATAATAAAGAAAAATTTCATTATAGAATCAGAATTTACAAATTTCATCAGAGAAATCATAAAATTATTAAAATATAAATAATTCATCACTTATCACATGTAGTGTTTAATAAAAAAATCTTAAGATAGTTCCTTACTTTAATTTTTGGGAATTTTACACAATAAATAAGACAAACCATCTTCCAGAAAAACAAAATAAAGCAAAATAAAAGAAAAAGAAAAGAAAAAAAAACAAAAAAGAAATTTAAAAAACATTCATGTCATTGATTGATGAGCAAAATGAGGGAATATCTTACACTAGCCATGATTAACAAATTTCGATGTCTTGCCATAATATATATTTTTTATATTGTTTTAGTTGTAGATGGACACAATACCTTTCTTTTATTTTTATGTGGTGCTGAGGATCAAACCCAGTGCCTTCCTATGAGTGGTGCAATTTGCATTTCAAGGGACTTATATGGCAGGAAACTTGAATGTGCCCTACCAAAAAAAAAAAAAAAATCATGTAGCCATGGAAACTCTGGAAGGAAATTGCCAAAATATTCTCTAAATGAACATGATTGACGTTGATACTTCCCTTTAGTCCTAAAGATCCTTGTTTCATGGGAATGGGTATAGCCAAAATGCACATTTTCTAAAAGTGGTATTGTTTGTAGTCTATGCAGACAGGCACCCTGGATCTATTGAAAGCCAATGTCAATAATTGGCAACCTGTTATCAGAATCTTAGTGACTGCCGCTTCAATGCTAGATCTTTACCACCACTTCCTTTAGAAAATCAATTCCTATAGCTACTGCTTAGTGACAGAAAAAGAATCTAGGTCATTTACCTCATGCTTAATGTGCCCACATCTTAACTGCAAAGGAAGTTGACCAAGATAATTTCTAGATTCTATTTCAGGGATGCCTAATTCATAATGTGGGAGATTCCCCAAACCCAAGAATAATGTTAAATATTGCTGCATGCACCAAAGACATATTGAGTGTCACTAGATTTAGGGTAAATTGTGTGTCTTTGTACCAAAGCCATTAATGTCAGTGGCACTTATTTTGCAATTACATAATTTTAAAAAATGTTATGTAAATCTATGAAAAGTAAAAAATGAAAAAATAGTTTTTTTTTCAAAAGTTTTAGAATGCTTTGTAGAAACTCAATGAAAGTGAGCTGCTTCTAGAATGCTGTTAAATTAAATGTGGTTGGAAAAATCATTAAGCTCTAAAAAAGACTCCAATTAGATTGCTTCTCAAGTGGTTTTACGTTAGGTCTTCATTCTATTTGAAAGAAAGCAAAAGTTGAAATCAATTGTAGATAATTCATTATGGGTATGAATGATGAAGAAAAGACAACAGATTACTATGGTCAGCAGATATGTGTTTAAAGGCATTAGTCCTACATCAATAGATTATTAGCACAATATTTTTTAGCTGGTTTGCAAATTGGAAGGAAAAAATCACAATATTGAGCAATAAAGATCTGATATCCATTATCAAGACAAAAATCTTATAGATATATAGAAGTCCTTAATTGGTTGAGAATAATTCTATAATATGGCACACTTTATTTTATCATTTCTCCCTTAATGGGACTTTTTTATAATTAATAGTTTCATCTTGATTTCATTGGATGTCTTCTCCAATGAGTTCAGGGAATTAAAGTTATGATTATAAATTGAATACTTGTATTAGGTTACTTTGTGTTTGAGTCAGATTAATCTCATATTTATTTGGTTATACCATATTTAAGAAAATGGGATGCCAAATTTTCACAAGTAAAATGACATAAAAGTAGAAATTATTACAAATCATTACTTAGTTTACCTACTTAAAGAAGTGGGATTATCATCTTTTAAAAATCTTGTTATATGTCTCTATTAGTTTAAGATGCCATTCCTGCTTAAAAAAGGCAACTGAAATCATTATGCAATTAATTATTTTTCTTTAATAGTATTCTATCCCATCACGATTTGCATTTCAAGGGACTTTTATTTCTGACTATATCATTAGACTCAACTATTATTCAAAATTAGTAAACATTTGGGTGCATTCAGCTATTAAATGAGGTAATCATAGCATAGCTATCATGTTGTTTTTCTTGAGAAGATTAGCTGTGGTCTTAATTGTCTCTTACAGGTTCTAAAATTGACCTGTACTCAATCTCTTGGTACTTGTTTCTTCATAGATCCTTTCCATTTTTTGCACTCTGTTTACATCCTTAATCTGTCATTGCAATCTTTGCTGAGAATTGGAGATGCTTTTAAGGTTAGCTCTTATGCAAAACTTTTCCATGATGAGCAGATTCTGGGATAATAAATCAGGGCAATTCATTTCTATGGTCATCCACTTCTCTTGTGTATCCTGTCAGGCTGTAACCGGTCAATTTTAGCTCCTTATTTTCCACTCATCACTTGAAGAACCCTAAATACCTACAGTTTTAAGAGGACTGAACTATCTCAAAATATAACAATCAATCCTCTTTGGATTCTGATATCTTTTGTCTTCTTCTTGTAGTGCTCTGCTATGTTTATTTTCTAATTTGTTTTTGTTTAACATTCTTTATTTCTTTTTTTTTTTAAAGAGAGAGAGAGAGAATTATTTTAATATTTATTTTTTTTTTAGTTTTCGGCGGACACAACATCTTTGTATGTGGTGCTGAGGATCGAATCCGGGCTGCTCACATACCAGGGGAGCACTACCGCTTGAGCCACATCCCCAGTCCCAACATTCTTTATTTCTGAGATAAAATGGTTCTATCTCGTCATTTCTAGGCTGGATTCCTTCCATTGTATGACATTTTTATCAGTTAGTATTGCATACAGCTGCCTATAAAACAAAGATTAATAACTTCCTAAGCAAGTAGTCATTTGTCATTTTCTTTTCCATTTCTACAAGAAGCTCACAGGTATAGAGCTGGTGTTCCAGTTGAGTACTATCAGCAAGGACCTAGTTCCTATCTTTTTCAACTCCTTCAAATAACTTAACCTTTCTCCTTCACCCTTTTCGTGGTATGATGGCCACTTCATTATTACAACTTTTAGCATCTTCTTCCTTTCCTAAAACATACATTTTATGTCTTTGAACTTTCTCTTTAACAATTTTTTTGTGGTGTAATTGACATAAAATAACCAATGAATACTTAAAATGAATAATTTTAAAATTTGGATAGCTATAGACATAGATACATATACATAATGTGACACCTTCATCATGATCAAAGTAACTAACGGAAGTGCTAACTCTTGAATGTATCCTTATGCCCCTTTGTATTCTCTTCCTTATGATCTCCTCCTTCCCTAATGAGCTATTAGTATGCTTTTTTGTTAGTAAAAATGAGTTACAATTTCCCAGAAATTTATTAAGATGGAATCTTACAGTGCATACTCTTCTTAGTATGACTTATTTTATACAGCATTATTATTTTGAGATTCATTCATGAGGGATGTATAACAAAAGTAAATTCTTCTTATTGCTGAGTAATATTCCACTATTCAGATAAACCACAATTTGTTTATACATTCACCTGTTGATAGATATTTGGTTTGCTTTCAGTTTGGGGTTATTACAAATAAGTCTACTGTGAACATTAGTGTGAAAGACTTTATATGAACATATGTTTTCTTTCTCTAGAGATAGCTGATCATATGGTTCATGAAATTATTATTGTAATCATATAGTTCAAATATATGGTTCATGAAATTATTATTGTAATTTATTTAATGTACTTATTATATTTTACAATAAATACAATAAACTATATTACAATATATTTACTATAAATATTACTATTTTAGAATTTGTTTTGCAAAGTGAATACACCACATGACATTTCCACTGGCATTGCATAAGAGTCAGTTGCTCTACATACTCCCCAACATGTGGAATGACTTGTCTTTTTAATTTAGCATAGGGTTATGTCTTTATGGTTCTAATTTGCATTTATCCCATGTCAAGTGATGTTGGGCATCTTACCATGTGCTTTTTATCATCTTTTATTTCTTCTTTAGTGAAGTGTCTACTCAAATCTTTTCACTGTTTTTATTAGAGTGTGTTTTCTTTTTTTTTTTAATTTTTTATTTTTTTTATTGGTTGTTCACAACATTACAAAGCTCTTGACATATCATATTTCATACATTAGATTGAAGTGGGTTATGAACTCCCAATTTTACCCCAAATGCATATTGCAGAATCACGTCAGTTATACATCCACAATTTTACATAATGCCCAATTAGTAATTGTTGTATTCTGCTACCTTTCCTATCCCCTACTATCCCCTCTCCCCTCCCCTCCCTTCTTTTCTCTCTACCCCATCGACTGTAATTCATTACTCTCCTTGTTTATTTTCCCATTCCCCTCACAACCTCTTATATGTAATTTTGTATAGCAATGAGGGTCTCCCTTCATTTCTATGCAATTTCCCTTTTCTCTCCCTTTCCCTCCCATCTCATGACGCTGTTAAATGTTAGTCTTTTCTTCCTGCTCTTCCTCCTTGCTCTGTTCATAGTTGCTCTCATTATATCAAAGAAGACATTTGGTATTTGTTTTTTAGGGATTGACTAGCTTCACTAAGCATAATCTGCTCTAGTGCCATCCATTTCCCTGCAAATTCTATGATTTTGTCATTTTTTATTGCTGCATAGTACTCCATTGTGTATAGATGCCACATTTTTTTTATCCATTCATCTATTGAAGGGCATCTGGGTTGGTTCCACAGTCTAGCTATTGTGAATTGTGCTGCTATGAACATCGATATGGCAGCATCCCTGTAGCATGCTCTTTTAAGGTCTTCAGGGAATAGTCCGAGAAGGGCAATAGCAGGGTCAAATGGTGGTTCCATTCCCAGCTTTCCCAGGAATCTCCAAACTGCTTTCCAAATTGGCTGCACCAATTTGCAGTCCCACCAGCAATGTACAAGTGTACCCTTTTCTCCACATCCTCGCCAGCACTTGTTGTTGTTTGACTTCATAGTGGCTGCCAATCTTACTGGAGTGAGATGGTATCTTAGGGTGGTTTTGATTTGCATTTCTCTGACTGCTAGAGATGGTGAGCATTTTTTCATGTACTTGTTGATTGATTGTATGTCCTCCTCTGAGAAGTGTCTGTTCAGATCCTTGGCCCATTTGTTGATTGGGTTATTTGTTATCTTATTGTCTAATTTTTTGAGTTCTTTGTATACTCTGGATATTAGGGCTCTATCTGAAGTGTGAGGAGTAAAAATTTGTTCCCAGGATGTAGGCTCCCTATTTACTTCTCTTATTGTTTCTCTTGCTGAGAAAAAACTTTTTAGTTTAAGTAAGTCCCATTTGTTGATTCTTGTTATTAACTCTTGTGCTATGGGTGTCCTATTAAGGAATTTGGAGCCCGACCCCACAATATGTAGATCGGAGCCAACTTTATCTTCTATCAGACGCAGAGTCTCTGATTTGATATCAAGCTCCTTGATCCATTTAGAGTTAACTTTTGTGCATGGCGAGAGGAAGGGATTCTGAATATAAGCCCTACATTAAATATGTAACTTGCAAGTATTTTATTCTAACATGTGGTTTCTCTTTTTGTTCTCTTATTAGAGTCCCTTGTAGATAAAAAAGTTAATTATAATTAAGTCCAACTTTATCAATTTGCCTTTTATGTATTTATTCTTTTTTTGTTGCCTTTAGTCTCACAGTAAAGAAATCTTTATTTAACCAATGACATCACAGATTTTATCCTCTATTTTCCTTTAGAATATTTTAGTTTTAGGTTTTACATTTATGTAAATATATATATATATATATATATATATATTTAATATAATAATAAGTATGGTTTATGTTTATTTTATGTGGGTGTCTAAAATAATTATTACAGTATCATTTGTTGAAAAGATTATCCTTTATCCACTGAATTAATTTTATACCTTTGCTGAAATCAGTTGGCCATATGTGGGTGAGCTTATATCTGGAAGTCTGGCAACTGATGTTCATTTCATCTGATATTCTCTCAGAACTTTGTCACATGATATGGCTGATATTGAACACTGAAATACATAAAAGCATAAAATTATGTTTTTAGGATTTTTTTTTGACCATGTAGGCATAGGTGAAAGAAAAAGTGCACTTTTTGAGAGGACTTGATGATCATTTTGGTCATCTCCTTCATGACTCTTTAGCTTCATGAACAAATACATTCTTCTAAGTTACTATAAATCAGAAAATCTTTTGTGTTTTCCATTTATTACCCTATGATGAAATTGGTAATAACTAAAAGAAAAACTTGTAAAATTATCACTATATATCATAAATAATAGTTTGCTGAAAAATACTGATTTTGATCCCCATAGGTCTTCTATGGTACCTCACCTAACCTTGTGCTAAGGCCTGGAAACAGAGCACAATAGGAAAGGTAAGATTTTGCCTCTCCCCTTCCCCTCTCCCCCTCCCCCCGGAAAAGAGAAGAAATGGCTCTTGGCTGCAGCAAAATAACGGGGGTGGGGGGGTGGGGGGGTGAGGTGGGGGGGATGACAAGCAACTTGGTTACATTGATACAGCAGGAGTGGGAGCCATTTATTGTAGGACAGGAGGGGTATATATACATCCCACACAGCTTATCTTAATTAACATAAACTAGATACAGCAGACAACCAATAAGGAATCTCCACACTTAATGGCTCGCTGGTGCCACCTCACAAACCACTCCCCCTGGCAAAATGCCAGGCGCCATCCTGACTTGTTTATAGACTCTAACATTCCCCCTTTTGTTTAATTTAAATAACGACCATAGTGGTTTTTACACAAACACCATTAATAATCTGCTACAAGCAGAAGGGGAGGATACAAAATGCCACAATACCAAGCCAATTGATGGCTCCATGCAAGAAGCCCTTGGAAAAATTATACCAGCAATGACACCATTAGCAAAGATACAGTTTGTTGTCTCAGTCCAGGTAAAGCAGTGTCTCAATAGATTACAGTCCAGGTAAATCACAGTCCAGGTAAGTTCTGCAGGCAGCTAGCTTAAATCACAGTCCAGGTAAGTTCTGCAGGCAGCTAGCTTGATACGAAGTCTCATCCGGTTCTCAGCAACACTGGAAATTCTTCCACCCTTGTCCTCACCAGCACTGGGATGAAGGCAGGAACTGCGGCAATGATGCTAAAGAAAATCCTGTAGTATTCCACTAAGAAAACAACCTTTTGAACAATTTAGCACATTATCTCAAGGTTTTTTACATTTGAAATAAGTCTTAATAGTGCTCCTTACTCATTAGCTTCCAGGTGTGGGAGAACCAGTGTAGTTACTGGCCTTGGAAATGATCAAACTTCAGCAGCCTGCAGCATCCCAGGCAGCCCCAGATGGCCCTGGGGAGAGTCCGGGGAGTGTTCTGGACTCAAACTGCCACTGGGCACAGGGAGCAAGAGCCTGTGAGACGGTGCCTCTGGGTCAGGTTTGGATTTGGGCTCTCGCGGTGGAAGAGCCAGCTGCCGCCGCTTGGAAAGTTCTTGCTGTGCCATGACCGGCTCCCTCAAGTGGCAGCCGCCGTGCCAATTCACGCACCCTCCGGTAACGAAAAGTATTTCGTAATAGCCTTTTGCTGCAACTTTTTTCCTGATACTCCTTCTTCTTCTGAACTTTCTTTTTCTTTCTGACTAGAGTTCCTGGGCTTCCATCAACACATGCCCTAACTGCTCTTGGTTCCACTGGGGTGCCTCTTTCCCTTATCAATTTACTTAACACCCTTTCCATATTTTCATCACAAAGACAATACAATACACTGAAACAAAACAAGACACAAACATACTGCATCAATCTTCTCCATTTTCTCAAAATGGCCATTTTTCCTCTCGCCCTATCTGCCTAGGGACAAGCAGATTTGCTCCCATCCTATCTATGGACGGGCAGCTTTTTTTTTTTTTTTGTCACTTATCCCAAAGTGTCCCCGGGGCTCCCCGTAATGGGCCACCATCTGCCACAGTCCGGCTGCAGCAAAGTAACCTGGGGGGGGGGGTGTGACGAGCAACTTGTGTAGATTGATACAGCAGGAGTGGGAGCCATTTATTGTAGGACAGGAGGGGTATATATACATTCTACACAGATTATCTTAATTAACATAAACTAGATACAGCAGTCAACCAATAAGAAATCTCCATACTTAATGGCTCGCTGGTGCCGCCTCACAAACCACTCCTGCTGAGGGCCATTACCAAGTAGGAATGACGCATCGAAATTTCCTTGCCAAGCGTACCCCATGCTGCTTAGAGGACATTTGATGGGACATTGCATGCGTGCTTTTATGAGGTGACCTTGCTCAAGGACCAAGGCAGATCCGGGTTTAGAGCTGATCAGGTTTGAGGAAGTAACCGGCTCCTTGAGTTTAAGGCGTTGCCAGTTTAAGATAATGGGTTTTAAGGAAGTTGGAAGTTGAAGATTATTGCTGGGATTAGGGTGTTCCTGCTGCTTGTTCCCATTGAGTTCTCGTGAGATTAAAATGGGATTTGGAGAGAGCCTCGTGGAGTAGGTGGCTTGTGCGGGAGACAGCAGAACGCGTTTGCCCCTGGACCTGTGTGGAGGTGGTGTGAGAGCTGGAATAAAGAATTGCTGTTTGAACCTACAAAGCTGTGAGTGCCTCGTGATTCTGGTGCCAAGCCGAGACATTGGCTTTGGCATTTTGGTGGCCTGTACGCGGAACGTCTGAAATTTGGAGGTGAGTAAAATCGCTCCCCCCTGAGGGAAGGCGAGAGAATGGGTGACCATTTCAAAAAACAATGTGTTCTTGTTTTGATTTATTTCGTTTTTGTTTCAAGCTGCCTATCCCTAGAAATTTCTCAGGCAAACTGGGAAAAATGGTTGGCTCAAGGTTTGAAGTTTGTTAGCCCCGAGAAAGAGAAAATTGATACAGTGAATTTTTATTCAGTTTTTGTTTCATTCAGTTGTGGTTTTGTTTTGTGTTATCTTATTGGGTTGCGTTATCTTTATAGAAGATTAGAAATTATTAAAAAAGAAGCCGAAAAAGTGTTAAGTAAATTGTTAGAGATTCAGACCATGGAGGAAGACATTTTAGGTCAAGCAAAAGAGAAGGTCTCTCAAGCTAGTCAGAGAAAGGGAGAAAATTTAAAGGAAAAGGGGTTATTAGAAAAAAGGCCACAACAAGAGGCTGTCACTAACTCGGTTTTACCAGAGGGTGTAATTCAACCAACAGCCCCACCGATGGAGACAGCTGAGTGGCCCTCAAACCCCGTAGTTGATAGATGGGATCCTGAGACAGGACCTCAAAGATTAGCATGCCCTGTATTTGAACAGGCAGGAGGGCGGCGAATTCACCGTATTTTAGAATTTAACACAGTGAAGCAGTTAAAGGAGGCTGTAACAACCTATGGTCCTCAAGCTCCCTTCACGGTAAGCATGGTGGAGTCCATTACTAACTTGGACATGACGCCAGCAGATTGGGCTAGCATGTGTAAATCTGTGCTAAATGGAGGACAATATTTGTTATGGAAGGTTGCCAATGAGGAATTTTGCATGGAGACAGCTAGGCGAAATGCAGCAGCCGGTTACCCTCAAAGAAGTCTTGAAATGTTATTAGGAAAGGGACCTTATGAGGGTCAGCGGCAACAAATGGAATATGATCCTGCTGTATATGTACAGATTGCTGCAGACGCAGTTAGGGCATGGAAGACTTTACAAGGACATGGAGATTTACAAGGTCAGCTATCTAAGGTAATACAGAGACCTAATGAACCTTACGCTGACTTTGTAGATAGGCTTATTCAAACGGCTGCCAAAATTTTTGGTGACACAGAACAAGCAATGCCATTAATAAAACAACTGGCTTATGACCAAGCAAATCGTTGCTGCAGAGAGGTTATTAGACCATGGAGACATGAAGATTTAAACACATATATTAAATTGTGTAGAGATGTTAATGAACAAGGGCAAGTCTTGGCAGCTGCAGTACAACAGGCTTTAGATGCCAGGCTAGAAACATGCTATAATTGTGAACAAACAGGACATTTTAAAAGGAGTTGCCCCATAAGAGGAGGGTTTAACAAAACTAGAAATCAAAGGAATAGAATACCGGGTATTTGCCCACGATGCCGTAAAGGGAGACATTGGGCTAATGAATGCCGTTCTCAAACCACCATAGAAGGTACTCCCTTATCAAAAAACGGACAAGGATCAGGTATTTACCCACGATATCGTGGAGAAAGGCACCAGGCTTCATTGCCAAAAAACGGACCGGGGGGCCCAATGCTCCGGGGCCCACAACCACAAATATACGGGGCAGTGGAGGAACCCAGAAACCCCATCAGGGTGGTGCCCAGGACACATTGTCCATTAAATCCCTCATCAGACAAACCCGAGGGAGCGCAGGGTTGGACATCTGCGCCTCTGCCAGAGCAGTATTAACTCCAGAGATGGGAGTTCAAATCATTCCCACAGGAGTAAAAGGACCTCTTCCCCAAGGAACAGTAGGCTTATTGTTGGGACGTAGTTCATCTACATTAAAAGGACTTATGATAAGTCCTGGGGTAATTGATCCCGATTATGTAGGTGAAATAAAAATTATAGCTAGTTCTCCAGGAGGTATATCAGTAATTTCACCTGGAGATAGAATAGCACAGTTGTTAATACTACCCAGCCTACATAATAAGTTCTCTAGTCTTAATGTAGAAAGAGGTTCCAAGGGATTAGGCTCCACAGGTGTAGATTGGGCTATGTTGTCTTTAAATTTAGATTCTCGCCCAATGTTAAAACTAAATATTCAGGGTCGTGACTTTAATGGACTGCTGGACACAGGTGCTGACCTTAGCATCATATCTCTTCAAGAATGGCCAAAACATTGGCCATTACAACAAGCCACTCAAACGCTTCGAGGCCTAGGAGTGGCGACTAATCCCCATAGAAGTGCTATGGTATTAGATTGGAAGGATCCTGAAGGATGTGAAGGAACTATACAGCCATATGTTTTGGATCACCTTCCTATTAATTTATGGGGACGAGATGTCCTAGATCAACTAGGTTTGATGTTAACAAATAACATCAATCCTAATGTGCCCACTACTAGGGCTAGACAAGGTATCAGGAAAGAAAAAAGATTAGGAAAACAAGAACAAGGTATAGCAGCGCCAATTCAAATAGATCAAGGAACAGACAGACATGGGTTGGATTTTCAGAAAGGGCCACTGAGACAATCAAAATTACTTGGAAATCAGAAAGACCAGTGTGGGTTCCTCAGTGGCCCCTGACTAAAGAAAAGATACAAGTAGCCCATGATCTGGTCAAACAACAATTAGCGGAAGGACATTTACAACCTTCCGTATCTCCCCATAATACTCCCATTTTTGTTATCAAAAAGAAATCGGGTAAATGGAGATTATTACAAGATTTAAGAGCAATTAATAATGAAATGGTCATTATGGGACCTGCTCAATCAGGGATTCCTCAATTGTCTGCTTTACCAAAAACGTGGCATGTTTTAGCTATAGACATTAAAGATTGCTTTTTTTCGATTCCAATTCATGCCGAGGATAGTCCACGTTTTGCATTTACTATCCCTGCATTAAATCATGAAGGTCCTGATGAGAGATATGAATGGAAAGTACTCCCTCAAGGAATGGCTAACAGTCCAACTATGTGTCAAATATATGTTAATAAAGCAATCCAGCCACTTAGAAATCAAAATCCTGAACTAAAAATATTTCACTATATGGATGATGTATTATTGGCACATAAAGATAAAAACACATTGCTGGAATGTTATGCCACACTTACAAACTTGTTAAAAAATTATAATCTAGAGATAGGGATAGACAAAGTACAATTAAATTTTCCAATTAATTATTTAGGAGTTCTATTATCCTCAACCATGGTCCGTCCACCTAAAATTCAAATACGAGTAGATCAACTCAAATCACTTAATGACTTTCAAAAGTTGTTGGGAGATATAAATTGGATAAGGCCTTATCTAGGCATACCAACAGGAGAGTTGGGACCTTTATTTGATATTCTAAAAGGTCCATCAGATCCAAATTCACCCCGAATGTTAACTCCTAAAGCTAGAAAGGCATTAAAAATTATTGAGACATATATGGAAAATATGCATTTAGATAGAATTGATATAAGTTTGCCTTTATTATTTATTGTACTACCAACAAGAAATATTCCTACAGGAGTATTTTGGCAGGAAGGTCCATTATTGTGGATACATTTATCTTATTCTCCTAACACTATTCTTACTAGGTATCCTGAGGCTGTAGGACAATTAATACTCAAAGGTATAAGAGCAGCAAAGACAGTGTTTGGAATTTCTCCCAATAAAATTATTACTCCATATACTATGGAGCAAATTGATGAGTTAGCTAATGAATTAAATACTTGGGCAATAATCATGTGTAAATCGAATGTTTCATTTGATAATCATTTACCATCTAATCCTTTGTTGTCTTTTTGGTCTAAGCATCCTGTAGTTTTTCCTAAAATGACAAGAAAAACACCTATCATGAATGCTCCAAATATATTCACTGATGGGTCTAATAATGGTACAGCTGCAGTAGTTACCCCTGATCAAACTTTTACATTTTTAGTTCCCAAACAGTCAGCTCAAAAGGTAGAGCTTAATGCAGCTCTACAAGCTTTTGTGATGTTCAAAGATTCTGTATTTAATTTATTCTCTGATAGCCAGTATGTAGTTAATGCTATAACATCCCTTGAAGATGCTGGTAGGATTTCCCCTTCCTCTACTGTTTTCTCTTTGTTTTCCACTATACAAAGTCTAATCTGGGATAGAAAAGATCCATTCTTCATAGGACATATCAGGGCACATACAGGATTGCCTGGAGCCCTTAGTTTGGGCAATGATTTAGCAGATAAAACTACACATGATATACATATTTTTTCTACTGTAGAAGAAGCTACAAATTTTCATAAAAGGTTTCACGTTAACGCTAATACTTTACAAAAGCGTTTTAAAATAACTAAGGAACAAGCCAGGCATATAATAAAACAATGTCAAAATTGTGTGACCTTTTTACCACAAGTTAATCTTGGAGTCAATCCTAGAGGACTGATACCTAACCATATTTGGCAGATGGACGTCACACACTTGCCAGAATTTGGAAAATTAAAATATTTACATGTTACAGTTGATACTTCTTCCGGATTTTTGATGGGCTCCCTTCATGCTGGAGAAAAAACTAAAGATGTTATAGCTCATTGCTTACAAAATTTTGCCACTGTGGGTGTTCCTAAACAGTTAAAAACTGATAACGGTCCTGGTTATACGTCTAAATCTTTTAAACAATTTTGCTCATCATTTGGTATTACTCATATAACAGGAATCCCATACAATCCACAGGGACATGGCATAGTTGAAAGAGCTCATCAAACTATTAAAACGTACCTATTAAAGCAAAAAGAGGGAATTGGAAAGGGGTATATATCCCCCAAAGATAAACTTAAAATAACTCTTTTTACTCTAAACTTTCTAAATTTGGATTCATCAGGACTTACTGCTGCGGAAAGACATATGTATCCGAAAAATGTACATAAGCCTAAGGTACTTTGGAAAGATATTCTAACAGGACAATGGAAAGGTCCCGACCCAGTTATTGTCTGGAGTCGGGGTTCCGTTTGTGTGTTCCCACAGGGAGAACAGCAGCCGATTTGGATTCCAGAGAGGTTAACCAAAACAATTTCTACAGAAAAAGAAGATGATTTGACTGAAATCCATAACAGCTGAAATCCAGAGCTCCAGCTTGGCTATTCTTACATCTGCGACAGTGATTAACCACGGTGCCTTTTTTCAATATCTATTTTATTATTGCATTTTTCCCACATCATAAAGTTCTATTTTATTTTTTGAGCTCATACAAACCTAGGTTAATGTTTTTCTGATCAGTTTTGTTTTTTGACTGTTTTTTATTTTTTGACTGTGGAGTTTTTAAACATTGCAATGGAGATTTTACCTAGGTAAAGCTACAAGGCCGTTATTATTGTCTTATATGTTGTATGTTATGTGTGCCCTGTTTTGTGTTGCATGTCAGTATGTGTGTATGTCCATATTTTTATATGAGGAGCGCTCATGAAAAAATGGATCCGAATTTTTTTTTTATTCACGTGATTTAAGTGGTTTAATCTAATTAGGTAAACAGCTGTTAATGATTGTTTTCAAGGGTGGTTAATAGATCTGTTTGCTTACTATTGTTTTTAAAGGTGATTAACAGATCTGTTTGTTTACTTTCACTTTTCCTTTTCATCATATTTAATAATTCTGTTCAGGATAATGTCTCTTTAACATCATTGCCAGAATTCCCATCTCCATCCCAGTGCCGGTGAAGACTAAGAAAACCAAACTACAGCTTCTATGATAGCTACCACAGTAAACTGTATAAACTGATGCATCAATGAATATAACTCAACAAGTAATGCTCAATCAAGGATTTGATTTACTTTGTGAGGAAATGGACATATTGATAGACTCTTCCACTTTGAACTGCCTGCAGAACCTGACTGGACTATTTATCAGTTGCATGCATTGTGATCTATCGTCTGGTGCAGCGAATGGTGGTAATGCTGGCATATTTTTGCTGATGGTGTCACCAGTGATGCAATTTCCTTGCCAGCGCACCCCATGTTAATTGTGGTAATGCTGGCATCTTTGCTGATGGTGTCACCAGTGATGCAATTTTTCCAAAGGAGCCGTCAATTGGCTTGGTGTCGTGGCATTTCTGTATCTTCCTCCCTTCTACTAGTGATGGTCTAAAATTTGGGGGCCAACAGAGGTGAGGCAAGAACCTCACCCCCCCACTGGCACCAAGGTTAAATTTGGGGGCCAACAGAGGTGAGGCAAGAACCTCACCCCCCCACTGGTGCTTAGGCCTATCCACAAGCATGGCTGAATGCTGGACCGGTAGTCAGCGACGGGTTGATCTGATTGCAGTGGATTCAACCTAAGACAGGGGACTGACGCCTAGAGGTCAGTTCATCCGATGACGGGTAAGAACCATATGTTGAATTGGACAACCTACCAGGCACGGTCCTAAGCCGAATTGCTTGTTGTTTAATTAATCAGAAGGGGGGAGATGCTGAGGGCCATTACCAAGTAGGAATGACGCATCGAAATTTCCTTGCCAAGCGTACCCCATGCTGCTTAGAGGACATTTGATGGGACATTGCATGCATGCTTTTATGAGGTGACCTTGCTCAAGGACCAAGGCAGATCCGGGTTTAGAGCTGATCAGGTTTGAGGAAGTAACCGGCTCCTTGAGTTTAAGGCGTTGCCAGTTTAAGATAATGGGTTTTAAGGAAGTTGGAAGTTGAAGATTATTGCTGGGATTAGGGTGTTCCTGCTGCTTGTTCCCATTGAGTTCTCGTGAGATTAAAATGGGATTTGGAGAGAGCCTCGTGGAGTAGGTGGCTTGTGCGGGAGACAGCAGAACGCGTTTGCCCCTGGACCTGTGTGGAGGTGGTGTGAGAGCTGGAATAAAGAATTGCTGTTTGAACCTACAAAGCTGTGAGTGCCTCGTGATTCTGGTGCCAAGCCGAGACATTGGCTTTGGCACACTCCCCCTGGCAAAATGCCAGGCGCCATCCTGACTTGTTTACAGACTCTAACAGGCTCTTTCTCAGGCATTACTTTCCCATCCTACCTGAATGCACTGTTGTTATCATAAAGATAGCACAGGTCATTTGGTTTTTTTTTTTTTTTTTTTGTAATTCTGACTTTCATTGACTGAATGAACTTGGGCAACTGTTACTACTCTTGACTTCCTAATATGGAAAATAAAGATTATAAGGCATCTACTTTGCAGGATTGTGAATTTATTGATAATATGTGTAGAATATCTTATGTGTAGTAAGCACAATTTCATGGAGAATAAATGTAAGAATGTATAATTACAGAAACAGTATGGGAAAAACTATAATTAATTCCTTTACTTATTTCCCTAAAATAAATTGAACAGTGAATCTGCTGTGTTCTTTCATTTCAAGGAGGAAAAATATATCATCTGCTTTTCTAGCCTGCTAACCCATCCTTTCCCATCTTGACTGATGCATCAAAAATGCTGGACATGAAAATTTGGGGAAGGTAAGTGTTGTGGAGTGAGAGGCAGTGACATTAGCATCTCAGATCCCTGATGGACTTCCTTTGCTTGATAGCAGGGTTTGAGTTTGGATCAGAGTCAGGATCAAATATTTGGTCTCCTAAGTGTCAGTTTCCTTGTCCATGAAATGTGAATTATAGTACTTATTAAATGAATATTGGACAGTGGTGGATAATAATGAAAGATCTAATGCAGATTATCCTCAAAAAATTGAAATATTTGTAAGTACTATTACTTCCTACTATATTGTGGTATCACTTATCAAGGGTGCATTTGAATAATGTGCACTAAACTGAATGGTGTTTTTTTCCAATTTAAATATCTGGCTGACTATGAAATTATGCATGCTATCATGAGCCTTTATGTCTTGCTTTAAGAGGCTTCTATTTTGGGAACAAAACTGTTAGGGTGTAGAGAGAGTGTTCAATAAATGTGAGGTTGTAAAAGAATTTCTCCCAATGAATTGAGATGTTTCATTTGTGGAGTGGAAGGCAGCAGAGGGTTAAGAAGCACAAAGTGTTAAGAAAATGAATTCAAGAGAAAAAATAGGAGTGTTTGATATGCTTTTTGTTCTTTTCCCATACTATAAATATTGTAATCATTAGAAGGTCAATAAATAAATGAGTGCATGTGTGATGTGTGTGTATGAGTGTGTGTATAAATTTGTATGTGCGCATATTTGCATATCTTGAAGAGAATAAAGAGACATTTGTTTGTTTCTTTACCCCTCAGTATTTTTTTCACAATTCACTCTTCCCTTTTTTCTCTTTTCTGTTTAAAAACCTGGTCCATAAGATATATGCTCATTTTTGTCTGCATGAACATAAAGATTCAGCTCAAGTTTAAAATAACAAAAACCACAACAACATTCTGGGGACATTTTAAACTCAGGAGGGCTGTTGCCTTTGATTGGAACTGCTCTGACTGTTTGCTGCCTATTTGAAACTCTATTGTGCTATCTTTGACTTAAACTCCCAGGGATTGTGCAGAATATTGCTTTGGAACTCCAGGATGAAAGCATCTTGGACATAATCGCTATATGCATGTAGAGGCAGGAAATTGCCAATTCAGCTATAAAACAGTTTCGTTAGAATAAGATGCATTTTTTAGCTTGTTTTTTATCTCTAAAATAGGGGGCATGGAAATACATATTACAGAGCTACAAACCATATTTAATTTCAATATAACAGGCTTTATTAATCCTTTCCATTTCTCAAAATGTCTTTGTACTGAAAAGAAATGTAAGCATCAGTGCATGAAACTCAGATACAGTCAAATGATTTCACACATTTAACAGATTCTGGCTTTGGAATTGCACAAAATATATGAGCTTGAGGCCATAATATTCACTTAAGCATACTGTGAGTATTTGGATAGCTATTATGCTGTGAACAAATTTGAGAACTCTTTTCTCCCTTTGAATCCAAGCAATTTAAATGCTATATTTGCCAGTTAATATAATTTTAGAAATCATTAGAATTAATGAAGTGATATTTTCAAAACAATAGAAATATTCATTGCACTGAATGTATTTTTAGACATATGGGAATACATTTCATATTTTAATATGTTCTAAAATTTCCATACTCTTAATTGAGAACCAATCATTGTAAGAAATTTTATAAAGTATCTAGTGGTCAGAGCTTCGTTTTTCCCAGCCCAACCTCCTCTCTTTTTTTTGAAGTGACAGAATCACCAATAAAGATTATAGTTTTTTTTTGTTATTAATACTACGTGCATGTTTTGTAGGTTAATGAAATAGTCTTACCTTATAACTTACCTGAAACCACTTGGGGTCATCAATGCCTTCAGTAAAACTTTAGAAAAACTCCGCCACCTTTGAGACATTTCTTACCTTTATATATTGTGACATTGATTTCTGTTTTTGCATTTCTGATTTTCAACAGTCAAAACTAAGATGGGCAATCAAAAAGAAAAACTGTTTTTTTCCCTGATTCTATGGTTAACTCATAGGGTGTTCCTGACACTAGGCTTGATATCAGTAATGTGAATCATTCATGATTAAGAATTCAGAATGTTCAATTGCTAGTTTGACCTTTCCTATAAAGCTAGACTTCCATTAGTGATAGAAAGTTTTAAGGAAATAATGTTGGCTCTAACTGGTGCCATTTTTTTTTAAATCTCACTTTTGAGGACTCACTAGAGGTGAGAAATGAAGGTGAGCCCTTTATTCTTTGGCTAAAAACCTACAAATTATTATTTAATATACCCTCATCCAATGTAGGGAACACAGGGATTATTAGCCAACTTACATCCCTGCCCTGAATAGAAAAAACGAGCTTAAACAGTAGAGTGCTATACATGCTAATGGTGCTGTGACTTGTTTGTTCCCTTTCTTAGAGATACCTACTTCAATATTTTTAGGCACAGTCTTCTTGAAAAACTCATGCATTCATTGCTTCTATCCTCTAATATTCAAGATAGCCAATTTAAAATGTTCCTTTATACACTTATACCCAAGACACTGTGGATGAAAAACGTTTAATGATGTTGTTCAGGAAGAGCAATGGTTTTATTCCACCAAAAATTATTTTGAATCTTCAAGGAGAAAGATGTTCTTCTCAACACTGTTATCTCAAAATTCAGAGAATACAAATTTCATACATTAAAAAAATCAGATCTAAATTATTATATGAATAATACTTTGCCTATACCAAGCATTTATACTTAATAAAAAAGGAACTACAAACTAGTTAAAAAGATGCAAGGAGAGTGATACAGAATATTAAAGAGAGGAGAAAAATTTCAAACCCAGAACAAGATATTTCTATAAGTCACAAAAATATAAGAAGAATTTTTGAAACATGATACCAGAACTCGCATTATATACTTTCTGATTTATTGCATAGATGTAGGTATACCAAACTGTGTATATAAAATAGCTTAAATCATAAATACCTAGGAAGTCTTGGTGTTTATCCACAATGGTTAAATGTCAGAGGGAATAAATTCACAAGCCCCTACACCTCTCTCTCTCTCTCTCTCTCTCTCTCTCTCTCTCTCACACACACACACACACACACACACACACACACACCTTATACACAGTCCACCAAAAAAATTCTTCCATTAGAAAAACAATGGGAACATATGTATCACTGAATTAAAAACAGAAAGATGAATTATAAGGAAGGGTTTTAAAAATCATTTCTGGCTTGGGAAATATATCTCACTGAAAGGAAGATTGTTTATATACAAAACTGTAGGAGGATTTGACAATGTAATTTATGTAAATTTCTTTGAAGAAAGCTAACCCAGGGCCATATAAAACTCACTGGCATTTATCCCACTGATTGGAAAACTAAGATTTTATTCTGCTTGTCCTTAATTAGTTTTTGGTCACTAGACAGTACTTTTTGTACACACACACACAAAAATAGTTTTTAATGGAAAGTTGTCAACCATATAATAAAGAACTATTTGAATTCTTTCTTGATGCAAGAATACCAAAATAAGGTGAATTTTACCTGATTACAAAGGTAAAGGTTGCTATTTTAGGTAAACAATTTTGTTCTTTGACTTTAGGATGCTACAGATAAAAGACTAAATTTTCATACTCTTATTGGACATTCAGACTTTTTAAATCATATAGCTGAAGTACACTTTTTAAAATTATGGGGATTCTGCTTCACTTGGTCTTAGGTTGACATGTTAATTAGATTTTTATGTCCAAATGACTGAACTACATGCTATAAGACCGAATAAAACTAGAGTCAACAAAATGATTTATCATCTACTCTGATAATTAATGTTCCATTGGAAAACAAGTTTCTTAATGATAATTTTTTCAGACTAGAAAATGAGCTTTAGTTTGTCACAGAGGACTCAAAATTTTGTTTTTGAACTGTTTATTCTGCATAGGTCCTGGCTATATACTCCTCTCTTTCATGTTGGATATAACAGAAACATTAACATCTCAGTTCTAAGAATGAGCTGGCACATTAGCTATGCCCTAAAACATCTGCTAAGGCCTAGAAGAGCTCTTGTTCCCTTCCATGCATAAAGCTGCATATACTATTGTAATTTCATGTTAGTGCTCATCCAAAAACATGTATTGAACTTCTGCTATGAATAGTGTGGTACTAGAATTTAGCATCATTTAAAAAAATACATACAAGGAGTTTGGGTTTCTGCTTCTACATGTAAGGAGTTTCGACTCTTTTAGCCTTTTAATAGCCCTGAATAGCCCTGTACTACACCAGGGAGAAAAGAAAACTGAAATATCACTTGTGAAGTTCACAGTCAGAACCATAAGCTCACTAAACATCTGAGACCTTATTATAGGACAGTGGAGTTGTTTTCCTCTCCTTGTGCCTCATTACCACAATAGAAAAGACCTATTTACATATTTGGCTATCAAGAAAAGATTACAAGACATATTAAATGCCAAAAAACATAACCTAAGGAGACAGAGCAAGTGTCAGAACCAGACATGACAGGGGTGCTGGAATTATCATATTAGAGATAAAACAAAAAAGATGATTAATATCATAAGGGCACTAATAATAAATAGATGACCTGCACATAAATAGATGAGTAGTGTATGAAAAAGGAAGGGAAATCTAAGAAAGAATTAAAAAATAATGCTAGAGATAAAAAGTCATAACAGAAATAAAGAATGACTTTAATGGGCTTATTAATAGGCAGGATATGGCTGAGAAAAAAATCTTTGATCTTGAAATATATCAGTAGAAACTTCCAAAGTAAACAGTATCCATAAATTGTAGGACTGCTAGAAAAGGTGTAACATATGTGTAACAGGAACACTAGAGGAAAATAAAGAAGGGAACAAAAGGAATATGTGAATCAATAATGACTGAGAATATTCCCAAATTAATGTCATATACCAAATCACAGGTCCAGGTAACTCAGAGAACACCAGGGAGGATAAATGCCACCTCCTACCATAAAATAATTATACCTAACCACATCATTTTAACACTATGGAAAATCAAAGATAAAGAAAAATTCCTGACAGGATAGGAGGCTGTGGGACTTTACCCATAAAGGAACAAAGGTAAGAATTACCTCTGACTTCTCAGAAACCATGAAAGCAAGAAGAGTGGACAGAAATAAAGTGTTGAGAGAAAAAAAAATATCAACCTAGAATTCTTACTTTGCAAAATTATATTTCAAAAGCAAATTGATACACTAAATAAAATGTAGAAACTCAAATTTTGGGTTTTTAAATTTAAGAAAAATTCATATGGTTACAAATTACTCCAAGCCAGACCATTTGATTTCATATACCAACACATGGGTGCGAAAGCCTAGGGATGTTTTCACATATTTATATGATGTAGATTTATTTGTGAGTTTTTGGATGTTGTGCTATGGAATATCTAATTTGAATCTAATTAAGCATATTAATTAATTGTACCTAGTTGTCTTCAAATAGTGTATTTAGAATGCTGACAGAAAAGAGTTTTCTGTAAATGGCCTTATGAAACAGAAATGGTTGGTTTGGTCTTAAGATAGATCTGGATTTGAATTTCAGCTCCCAAGTCAGTGGGCAAGTTATTCGTGGTCTTTGGTTCTAATGTTTTTTACTGTGACAGAAGAAATTAACACCATTCCTGATTTAGAAAATCATACAGAATCCATCATTATCAGAGAAGAAAGAGAAGGATAAAGCAGAGCTGTGGTGGAAGAACAGGCTATGGAGATACTGGGGGCAGGAAAAGATCAAGCAAGTGGAGAAATTCTTGGCAAAAATGGCAGGAGAGGACCTGGGGTTGTGGCTCAGTGGTAGAGTACTTGCCTAGCACATGTGATGTACGGGGTTTGATCCTCAGCCACCACATAAAAAATAAATAACTAAAATAAAGGTATTGTGTCCATCTACAAAATACATATTTAAAAAATGTCAGGAGAGTGATAACATCGTTAGGTGAAGGATAAATATGGAAAATAGAAATTGTAAGCAAGCCCAGATTTTATCATAATTTGCTGTATCATAATTTGCCTGAACACTGTTCTGTTGCCTTTATGAATTTATCAGCAAATAATTAATACTCAATTCTTAATAAAATACAGGTTTTTTTTGAGTGATAAAGAGAAGACTTAGGTTCTATTGCTGGGTTGGAAAAATGGTCTTAATGGAGATTGCTTTCCATGAGAAGTTACATTTAAGGTATATTTCTACTGCTGATAACAAAAAGTACTTCTGGGATTTTATATGATATTTATAAAGTTTCAAGCTCATTAACTAACATAGAGCTGATTCTTAAAGTTAAGTAGCTATTCATTATTCTCAGAGTTAAGTAGCATTAACCACAATTGCATGTAAAGAAACCAAAAAGTTAATCGCTAGTGTGCTTTAATGAAATTTTACCAAAAAAGAGTTAAATTTTGCCTTCTAAAATTTGCTTCTTTAATGAACACATTCTTACATATAGTCTTGTATGGTCTCTCTTTCATTAAAATGACCATCATGTACTTTTTTGCTTATATAGTGAATTATGGTAGTTACATTTTAGGACACATTTCTTCATCTTAAAGACCTGGCTAACTACAGAACAGCAATGGGTTTTCAATATTTAGATTCAAGTCTGAAATAGGTGATTTTAAAGCTATGCCATGATCCAAAGTCTGTTTGCTTTACAGGATTTTATTTATTTTCCACATAAAACTGTGAAGAATATACTGAATATGCATGTGACCCAAACAGTGCTGAATAATTTATTTGTCCTCAGATGATGAAAGAGGTTGGCTGGCCAGAAGCTGGTTGGCATGTGTATGGGATGTGGGGCTAGTCAATCATCCTGAAGTGAGCTACTGAGAACCACCATTTACAGAAATTGTGTTAGGCAATGAACCATAGTTCCCGTGGTCCTTCAAACTGTCATTGCTGCTCAGATCCTCAGAGGAGTCCAGGAACACATCAGCTCAGGGAGAATTTGTATTTGACCAGAGAAGCATCTGCAATCTGACGACCCTAATCTTCAAATTCTTACTGGTGCCTTGTGGATTAAATCCGTCAGACCTTCTGTCATCGAAGTCAAGTGTGACTTTAAGTGAATAGTCTCTGGAACAAGGCTATTCTACTCTGTGTTTCTATGAGATCAGCTCTTTTAGATGCCATTAATGAATGAGATCATGCAGTATTTGTCTTTCTGCGCTGGTTTATTTAATTTAACATAATGTACTCTAGGTTAATCCATGTTGCCACAAATGATAAGATTTTATCCTATTATTGAAGATCAGTGGTTATGAGAGGTTGGGAAAAGTAGGGGTTGAGGATAGGAAGAAATTGGTCAATAGGTATAAAGTTACAGTTAGAAGGACTAATTTCTGGTGTTATGTGGCATAGCATAGTGGCAATAATGAACCATATTGTGATTTATGTTTCAAAATAAGTGTAAGAACAGATTCTGAGTGTTCTCATCACAAAGAACCAATTAATTTTTGAAGTGATGGTTATGTTAAATGTTTGAATCATTACACAATACATGCATATGTTGAATCAGCATACTGTACCCCATAAATATATATAAACATTATGTCAATTAAAAGCAAAATAAAACCTCAGAAAAGTGAATACAAACTTATGGAAATAAGATATCCAGAGGAATTCAATTTTCAACAAAGAATAAGAAACAAAAAAGAAAATATATGTTTATTATATATTTCTCCATGTCTGATAGTTTTTAGTTATTTCTTGAGTATGTGAGAAAAGCAGACATCCTTAGTGTACATACATAAATGTATCCTATAATATCCTTGAGTGTACTTTGAATTAAAATCACTTTTTTTCTAAGTTGTATTGACATTTTGAAGTTATAGGTGTCTATAATTAATCTTTTAATTAATTCATCAAAACAAGTTCTTTTGTGAAAGCAAGTTTCTGGTAAGTCAAATAAAAGAGAGTGAAATAACATACCACAGACAGTTCAGGTCAAAAGGCAGACTTTCTGAGGGAGCCTGGAGTTCTATTATATGATGCCATCTTGAAAAGATGATGCTTTCTAATTCAATTTGTTGTAATAACTCATAAATAATAACATTTAAAGTACTCATGGAATTTTCTAGGTAGAATTATGCTGCAAATTAACAGTTTCTAGACATATTTTACTGACTACTACATTAAAGAATGTAAACAGGTATACACAAGAATTTAATTTCTGAAATGAGTTTATATATCCATCTAGAAACTTCTCTGTGCACAGCATTGTATAAACGGCATTAAAATCTGTAGTAAAAGAAGGGGTATAATATTTAATGTTGTATTCATGAAACACTTTTTTTCCCCTCAGTGTACATTCAGAGGAATTTCAGAACAATGTAGAATAATCTTGAATTTGAAGAAAAAATTGTATTCCTGGTTTCTGGAGATATAAAGATAAATAAACAGGGGACAGCTGAATCCATCATAATAAACCATCAAAACTGTCAACATATGTTTACTAAAAATAACAAAATTGTAAAATTCCTATGTTTCTAAAACACTAAACAGTAAGGACTTTGCCAAAGAGTTATGGTTATAGTCTCACAGAAGCAGTAAAATAGAATTTTAAATAAGAAGTGAGTTTGAAAGAGCTGAGAAGAGTATTTTCATTAGAGGACACAGAAAATGTAAAGCTCTAAAATTTTTATTTGAGGGTAATCTAAATCAAGTAAAGTTTTTAAGGTAAATTAATTTAACTGAAATATTAAGGATGAATGTGAGAGCAGTGATGTTTGGGAGAACAGAATTGAGGAGCAGCCAGAAAATTCCTAGATCCTTTCATTCCCTCTCACTGTGCTAATGTGGAATTTATTCTACCTTTGGGCCTGGGAGGGGTACGATATTCAAAAGATCATGAAAACATTTCCAATGCTTGGAATAATGAATCAAGCTCCCTTTACTTTTAATTCAGCCACACAATGGGCTGAGTTTTTATGGGCTGATCTAAGAAGTCGACAGTTAGAAGTCTAAGTTAGAAGTCTAAGTTCCAAACCATGGGGCCCCAAATAATGTTTTCACTGATCAAAAACTGCCTGCGTAATCATATGTTTTCAGGAGTTGTTGCTGATTTATGCTGTAACCAAGCAGCAGGCTGTGTGATAACTGCTTAAAAGTAAGTAGAAAACCTAATCAAGAGTGCCCTCCTGCCTTCTGAGAGCTGGCAAAGACAGAACAGCACCATCATGCTCCATCCAAAATTAAGGGCAGCTGAGAGCCAACAACGTCCAACCTTCCGCTCCGTGGTGAAGCTTGGATTTTCCACCCACATCACAGCTGGCTTCTTGAGTTGTCGCATCAGTGTCACCTACAAAGCATTCTTTGCCTGAGATAATTTGGCAGAATCTTCCCTGCGACACTGGAATGCAGCCAGACTTTCAGTATGGATGTTCGCTTGGAGGAAGCTCAGATGGCTGTTGGAAGTGGGGCTGATTGAAGGAGGGTGATTCTGAGCAGTTTGAATGGCAAAATCTCCTTATGAACACAACAATTTATTACTCAGGATTTTGGAAGCACTGCACACTATTTTTTAGGCAGCAAAAAGCTCCATAAATAATGTGTTGTTTGCTTTTTTTTTCTGTTTCATTGGGATATAGCCATTTGAAATAAGGAAATATCTATGGGCAAAAGATTCTGGTGAATGATGAAGCTGAGCTCCCATGAACTGAATTTGAAAATAAGAGTATCTATTCCTAAAATCAGAGCACTTTGCCATCTTGACCCAATGGTGGGCTCTTCAAGCAGCATTATGATACTTAATACAGGGTAATTGTGGGAATGGCAGCTCAGCCACACGATTTCTCCTGTAAACCTATCTTAATGATTAAGTGCAAATGGTTGTCATGATGTGGATTTTATCTGCATGCCTTTCCTCCAGGTTAAAAGGAAGGAGCTGCTCCTGAAAATTTTGGTAATGCTTTAGGAAAGTCTGAAATCCTATTGTGAGTCTTGACACAGTAAAATATAGTTCTCTTGTAATAACAGAGGTCAGGGGAAGGGTGGATCATCACCTGTGTGAACTAAAACACTGCTAACCAATGAAGTGCTCTGCTGTTATGTGCAGAGCAATGGTCAGCACTATATTCAAAAGAAAGATAAGAATAAGGAAAAAAGCCTACCTAGCAGATGATTCTCTATTCAGCTATGTGTATTAGTCAACCTGGGCTTTTGCTCATAGACATGAATCAACAACCAGAATGCAACAGACATTTAAAGAAAATCAGTAGATTTGAAGAGTGTAACCTACACAAACAGAATAATTAATGTTAAAATTATTTTGCCAATTGCAATAAAGAGTGAAATTATAGTTTCTATACTTAGATTGGTTTGAATAAAATGTACATCTATTAAATAAGTTTCTTTAAAGAAGAATGATGAAAGAACAAAATGTCACTTCCAAAAATAATGATTTACAGAAAGAAAAGAGTTAATATAGGACTTAAAGACATGGAAGAAAGCTAAAATGCAGAGAAGAGGACATAGTAATAGAAAATAGGACAAAATGTAAGGAGCATAGACAGTCAAACTAGAAAACCCAGCATTCATCTAATAATGAATTTAAAGGGAGTAAAACAGAAAAATGTCAAGGAGAAAAAATTAAAGAAACAATATAAAGATCTCACTGAAATAAGGAGGAGGATGTATGTGCATATTATATTGACATTTTCTCTTCCAAAAGAAAAATAAAACAAATTACAGAAGCTAATTGCAGAATACTATATGCAATGTGCTGATATTATCAAAAGTTATATGATGTGCAATATTTTATTATTGCAATGTTACAACAAATTGTAAATCTTGTAAAAGTTTGGTACATATTCCTTATAGGATGCATAGATGTACAGTAAAATCATAAAAATGTGCAAAAGAAGGAGAAGCATAAGACATGGTGGTGATTAACTCAGGTGAGAGGCAAGGAAAAGAATCGGTTTGGGAAAGGGCTTACTTACTGAGGCCTCAAATACCGTTAAAATTTTTAATGACAGGCAAGTATAGCATTATTTTATGACTGATAATTTTCAAAAGAAATAAAACCTTAAATACACATAGAGTTTTGATGTTCTTGATGAAATCCCTTTCAAAAACAAAACTTAATAGGCAATGTTTTTCCTTTCTATTTACTGATAGAATATGTTAGAATCTAGAGAGATCATCTGAGTGAAAGAATTAAGAAGGAAGTAGAACGAGGAGACAGTCAGGGTCATATTCATGGAAAAGAGCAAACACTCTTTAAATTTGTGAGGCTCTGTGTGGCATTTTGCTTATTCCATTAGAGTGGTAAATCTTTGAGGGCAAATTTAATCTCTGTGTTGGTGAAACTTATTAGCTCAAAAGTAAACTGTTTAATGCTCTGGGAAGGAGGAGACTATGATGACTAGGTCTAGACACTTAAACACTACTTTATGACTGATTCACACAGAATATTATGGGTACTCAAAGTTACATTTACTTTGCACATATAATAATGGGAGATTTCATCCATTTTGCATATTGAAGGCATTGTGGAATTTCTTCAAATGAAATATCCATTATATGCCTCATTTTATTTTTAAATCAGTAATGATAAAATGAAGGCAGAGGATATGACAGCACAAGTAAATTATCTATATTGAGCAGTCAAATGTTTTTCCTTCCTGTTCTCAGGAAGTTATATAGACAGAATCCTGCACGAATTCTGATGCATCTGTATGCTCAATGAAGTTTCTAATCTGTATTCTGGAAATACATAGATAGTAGATAGATGACAGGCAGATAATATTAACATATGTCTAAATATGGAGACACAGACATGGATATGGGTATAGACATAGACATGAATATATAGAAGTATATGGAACTGTAGTTACCTGGAAACAAAAAAAAATCCTGCAAAATGTTCTTAATATTTAGGATGGTGTATAGTTTTATACTATAGTATAGAAAGAAAAAAAAGGTCACGAATAGCTTGTCAGAAACATAAAGAACTCAGGAAGTAATGCAGAACCTTACTGTACTTTCCTTCTCAAGTTACTTCTCAGTCCAGACATGGCTACCTTGGATGGCCTCAGAGTCCCTTCTCTTTCATCTCCCTGCTTCCTCTCTTCCATTCACACCTGCTTGGTCTTTTCCATGCTATTGTCTTGTGACTTCTGTCCTAGAGATAAGCCTCAAAATCTCAAAAGTCATATATGGGGTTCCCCTTTCCTGAAGTGATTGCAGTAGGTTCTTAAAGTTGCAATAGATGAGCTGATTGTTAACTTTCAGATAATTTAGAATTAAGCCTCCACAATTTGTGTGAGATATGTTCCAAGAGGAATGTGTATGCTTCTGGGGTGCATGGAACATAATTTTCAAAATTTTATTTTTATTCAGTTTTTATAAATGATTTAAAATAATTTGTGTAATGCTCTGTACTGCAACCACACCCCCCCCACACACCCTTACCCATGTAGTCATATATATAGCATAAAGAAATATAAATACATTAATCTATACACACTGCAGGCTCAATTTGTTTAACCAAGTTTGGTATCCTTTCAAAGGCTACCTTAGAACATAAAATCCTATTACTAACATTACTCACCTCAATATGTTAAAATTGCTACATTTTATACTAATAATGACAACAATAACAATAACAGCAAAACCTGTTTTTATAACATCTTATAAATTTGCTTTCCCCACAATAATTGAATAGAAGGAAATAAATGGTGAAATAAACTGGGTGCAGGAATTCCAGAGACTCAGGAGGCTGAGGCAGGAGGATTGCAAGTTCAAAGCCAGCCTCAGCAGTTTAGCAAGGCCCTAAGCAATTTAGCAAGACCCTCTCTTAAAATAAAACGTAACAAAAAGCTAGGGATATAGCTTAGTGGTTAAGTCCCCCTGGGGCTTGATTCCTGGTTTAAAAAAAATGAAATAAATAATAACTCATTCTTCCCTATACTAGATGTAATAAATTTAAAGATCATAAAATTTTTGCTTTTCAAAGACTGGTCAGCTCTCATGGAAGGGAGGGGAGTGTGCAGAAAGAACTTGGATCCTCAGGTTTCCTTTAAAGTGCTGTGTTCTAATTGCCCTTCCTGCTTTCCTCTACCTCCTCCAGTCTCTGCCACGTAGTAGCCACAGGGGTCCCTTCATCTTCATAAATCAGTACACTTCATTCTCCTGGTTTCAACCTTCCTTTTCTGCTCATCACACTCAATATAAAATCCAAAGCTTCACCATGTTCAAAACACACTACGCAGCGAGTCTCTGGCTACCTCAGTAATGCCATTTCATACAGTTATTTTACCCTTGCTTAGTCTCTCAGCCCAACACATGCATTCTTGTCTACTTCAGGGATTTGCATTTTGTGTCCTTTGGTATTTTTTCTATGTCCATGTGGCTTCCTTTGTCTCCTTTATTCTCATTTTCTTTCAAATACCATTATGTGTTCAAATAACCATGTACTCACACCAGGATGCCATCCTACGTTATATTCTCCAATTCTGCCTGTGTGATCTTCTCAGCATTTATCAGCTGGCACAGGATATAGGTATTGAACTGAAAAATCAATATGGAAAGTTCACACAGTCCTCTTGACTCAAACAACTTGACTTCTAGGAAAGTGCCATTTCCTATGGAAGCTCTTCAAAATTTGGTTCAGTGGCATTCTTCTTAGGTACTAAGCAATCACATTTTCTTGAAAATTCTTGGTTGCTTTCATCCACCTACAACATATAGCATATATGAATATGTTCTTTTGGGGATAAATAAGATTTTCTAGATGGATATCTCAGGTTGAGAGGATGGGGATAAGTGAGGTGGTGTGGAAAGCTATGAATCCTCTCCTAACCCTTGCAGAGTTCAGGGTGAGATCACAAACATACTTCTAAATATGTGAAAGTCATGACTCAAATTATTCTCGTGGCTCACATTAGTTCTCCCCCAGTTCCTCCACTTTTACTGAGAGCTTTTCCTCAGAAATAGACATTAGGATAAAAGACCAAAGGGGCAGCATTTTTTTTTTTCAGCCAGCCCTGCTGTCTAGCAGCCCAAGGAGGGACATAAAGTGACAAGCATAGAGGAGCCAGAGTCTGAGCGGTGCAGGAATTGCCTGAACTCATGACAGAGATTACCAAGGAGCCAGAAAGAGCAACACTCCACCTTCCATCCCTAATATCACTCTTATGATTCAGGATTTCCAGACAGTTCTTACTCCATCACCTGCATTCAAAGATGTAGTACAGTCTATGCTTTCTCAACTCCAATACCACCACCACCAGCACACCACCACATACACACACACAATCACACAATCACATACACAAACACACACACCTAGTTCAGTTCAGTGCCTATTTCTTGTAATTTGTAGCTCAAAATTTTACCCAATTTTCCAAAACTTTTCTTATGAGCCCAAAACAAAATAGAACATATTGGTGTTTTGATGCTTGCAATATGTGGGATCCTCTCATGCTTGGGATCCAGAATAAAGATTTCTGAGTCTGAGGATAGGACTGGCCAATTTATCTGGAAATTTGTCCTTGTTTAAAGGATCTGCTGCCTCACTCCATCTCAGACCACTTAATATTTCAATAATATCATTTCACTAATGCATAATCTTTTTAGCAAGAAAAACTACCTATCACTATCATAAGGACATACAAAAGTCACTTTTGCCACTTAGAGATGGTTTCAAGGGAAATCCAAAATAATTGGATATCATAAGTTTTATAGAACAAGCAAATAATTTGTGTTTAAAACTTCAATTAAGGAATGTATAATTTGCATTCCACAATATCAAAAAGAATTTTAAGTGAATTTATGTTTAAACATAGACAGATGATACATAATTGCTTAGTTGGTAAAATTTACAATTTAGGTCTAGGACAGTTGTTATCAATTGAATTCTCATTGAGCATAATTAGACTTTCTTTATTTTAGGAGCACAGACTGAAACATTATATCTACCAAGGTTAAGATTCTTGGATGGAGTTAGGTAAGAGAACCATCTCAACAATGAAGATTATAAAAACTGCAATGATAAAGATATTAAAAGAAATTGTAGATGCAGTCTATATGTTAAAAGTAGTAAAGTTATTAAATTTTCACTTAAAGAGAGCATGTTAACACATATGCTAACTTGGGGTCTTTTGAAAAGTTGAATTTAAACAATAAAAATGTCAACACATTTAAAAATTTTTTATTTAGGAAAAGGCATACTGCTCAGTTCTGTGGAGGGCTTCAAAGTTGACAAGGTATTTTTAAACTTAAGAATATATCAACAAGTTTATAAATTAGCATAGCATAACTCAAAATATGATTAAGTAATAATAGAAACAAATTATTTCCATGTAAGAGATCAAACATGGCTATGCAAAAGGTCTCACAGGAAAATGACCTCACAATACTCAGTAAAGTATAATTTTTACTCTAAGTAAAGATATCTGAAAAAAAAGATTTCTATTTGTATTTATGTGCATATTTAAATATGCTTACTTTTATATATGTATGCTTGTGTGTGTGTTTAAATCTTCAGAAATCTTTTCCCCATGCATTATGATAAGCACCCAAGAAGGCAGACAGCCATCTCATATCACTAATCATGTTCTGGATAAAGTTATGACTTGATTGCTATTATGAGTTAGGTAAAAGGAGGCTGGATTCGGAAATATATATCTGTAGATTCAGAATTTGTTATTTATCATGCTCATGATGTTATTTTTTTCCCAAATAAAACATGGTAAATTTTACAGGGAAAATATTTTGATTCTGGCTACATTTGTGTTTTCAGCTCATGGCCATTAATGCTATCAGAAAAATAAAATGTATTTAAATAAAAGTTTAAATAATACATTATTAAATAACATTCTCATAAATCAATTACAGATTCTATAAACAGATAGATTAAATTATCTGAGCTGATTTCTAAATGAAAGTTAACTATTCTTAGGGTACTATTACTCAAGTAGGGATTAAGGTGCATGGGAGCTCATTTGTTCCATAGGTCTATTGTAAAGTCATTAATATGGGGTCTATATTTTGTAAGTATTCTCTTCTCATAAACTATAATTATTTTTAGACTCTTTTTGGTTTTTAGAAGTGAATCAAGTAAATCTCTTACTCAAACAGAAACCCCAGGCAGCAGACCTGACCAAGCTCACTGACCTGCTTAGGGTGGAAACAGGTATCTAATAAATGCAGGTCTTGCCCAGAGTCAGGGACATTTGCCTGGAAGGTTGCTGGTGACAGTCTCATTGCATCAATTGGCTTTATAGTTCCTAATTCATCACCAGAGAGAATGGCAAAAGAAGGAAGAGGAGAAAGAACATTGGACATACTCTGCTAATAACTGCCTAATTCTGCCTACTATCACCCCCCAGCTTATATGAGGGAAGTTTAAAAAGTGGCACTAAGCTCACAAAAACTTTACCAAGAGTGCAGAGATCATCAAGTTCTGATCAGCAATAAGAAAAATCAATCTCAGAGAATTTCAATATTGTCAAGTTTAGAAATAAAAAATTAATGGGCATAATTTCATTATTATTATTATTATTATTATTATTATTAGTAGTAGTAGTAGTAGTAGTATTTAGTATTTCTGAAAAGAACACTCTGATTTGCTCCCAATCAAAAAACTAACTTTTATTTGACTGTCTCCACATACATAGTTAATTACCCTCTGCTTTGGCTTGAATGTTTGTCATCTCCAAAACTCAACATTGAAATTTAATTGTCATCGTAGTAGTGTCATGAGATGGGGCTCCTGAGAAGTGATTAGGCCATGAAGAGTATACACTGAAGTATGAGATTGCTGCTTTTAAGAAATAGTAAGTTTGGTGTTTGTTTACTCTCTCTTGCCTTTCTCCTTCCCACCATAGGATGATGCAACTAGATGGCCCTTGCAAAATGCTGGCCACTTGATCTTGGACTTCCAGTATCCAGAACTGTGAGCCAATAAATTACTGTTCATTATAAATTACCTAGTCTCGGGTATTCTGTTACAGGAAAAGCAGACAGGTGAGGACTTATTTTCTGGTGAACAATGTAATCTCTACATTTCAGGACTGGCTTGTCTTATAATAATGCTGATAACATATAGTTAATGAATGGTTAATGGTAGTAGGTAGGTCCTAAACCCTAGCAACCACTGATTTATTACTGTCTCAACATATTTGCCTTTTCCAGATTGTCATATAGATGGAACCACATAGTTCATTGCTTTTTCTGATTAACCTCTATTACTTAATAATATGCACTTAAGTTTTTCTTCCATAAACTTAAAAGTATTATAAGCAAAATAAGCCAAACTCAGAAAGTCAAGGGTCATATATTTTCTTTCATATGTGGAAGCTAGAGAGCAAAAAAGGAAAGAAAAAGTTGTGGGAGTGGTTATCATGCAATATAAGGGAGACCAGTAAAGTTGAGGAAGGGGACCAGGAGGAGGGAGCAGGAAAGGCAAAGGGGAAGTACTGAGAAATGAAGTTGACCGAATTATATTGTTATATTATGTTTATGTATGGATGTGTAACAAAGAATCCCACTACTACATATAATCATATTGTACTAATACATATTTTTTAAAAATAAATTAATTGTAAAAAGTTTCCTTCATGTTCACACAAGGTTTCATGGCTCATTTCTTTTTAATTGTAAATAATATTCCATCATCTCAATGAACCACAGTTTACTCATCCATTCACTGACCAAAGGACATCTTGGTTGCTGTAAGATTTGGGAACTTACAGATAGTGCTGTTATAAATATTCATGTACATGAAAGCTTGAGATGAATGTCCCTATTATATCAATCAGTCTATCAATGTCAACTATATTCAGTTGTTTGATGGTGTGGAGTTTAATGTATACTCACTAATATTTGCCAGTTGTATCTATTTCTGATAGAGGAGTGTTGATTTAATTTCTCCTGGCAGTTTTATCAACCTTTACATCACAGGTTTGGAAGCTTTCTTTAAAGGTACACACATTCAGGATTTTTATATCTTCTGAAGATATTTACCCCTTTATCATGACTTTATGTCCTTCTTCATCTGTGATTACTTGTTCTAAAGTCTACACTTCCTGGGATTAATATAATAACTACCACTTTCTTTTGATTAGTATTGGCATAGATCTTCCTCCACCCATTTACTTTGAATCTATATGTTTGTGTCTTTAAATTTAAATGAGTTTTTTTGTAGTCACATATAGTTGGTTCTTGTCTTTTTTATCCATGATGACAGTCTTATAATTGGTCTATTGGGACTATGTATTATTGATTTAGTTGAATTATTATCTATCATATATATTACTGTTTTTCTCTTTGTTATTCCTGTGCTTTGTCCTTTTTCCAGTCCATACTTATTTTCTGTGACTTTTTGGGGTTTATTTTTTCATTGATTTTTTAAAATAAATACTAGCTGAATACATTAAAATTCATATCACACATATAGAGCACAATTTTTCATATCTCTGGTTTTATATGAAATATGTTCACACCAACTTGTGTCTTCATACATGTACTTTGGATAATGATGTCCACCACATTCCACCATCATTGCTAATCCCCTGCCCCCTCCCTTCCCCTCTCACTCCTCTGCCCTATCTAGAGTTCTTCTATTCCTCCCACACTCCCGCTCCCTACCCCACTATGAGTCAGTCACCTTATATTAGAGAAAACATTTGGCATTTGCTTTTGGGGATTGGCTAACATCACTTAGCATTATCTTCTCCAACTCCATCCATTTACCTGCAAATGTCATGATTTTATTCTCAGCAAAAGAAACAATCTGTGAGGTAAATAGATAACCTACATCTTGGGAGCAAATTTTTATCCTTCACACATCAGATAAAGCACTAATCTCTATGGTATATAAAGAACTCAAAAAGCTAAACACACACACACAAAAACAAAAACAAAAACAAAACCCTCCAAACAAAAAACAAGTAACCTAGTCAATAAATGGGCCAAAGACATGAACAGACACTTCTCAGAAGATTATATAAAACCAGTCAACAAATATATGAAAAATGTTCATCATCTCTAGCAATTAGAGAAATGCAAATAAAAAATATGCTAAGATTTTATCTCACTCCTGTCACAATGGCCGCTATTATGAAAACAAACAACAATAATTGTTGGCAAGGATGTGGGGGAAAAGGTGCACTCATACACTGCTGGTGGGACTGCAAATTGGTGCAGCCAATATGGAAAGCAGTATGGAGATTCCTTGGAAAACTGGGTATGGAACCACCATTTGACCTAGCTATTCCTCTCCTTGGTCTATACCCAAAGGACTTAAAAACAGCCTACTACAGGGACACAACTACATCTTTTGTGGGTTCAATTGCGGATTTTTATAATATATTTTCTCTCCTTTTTTAACATATAATTAAAAACATTTACAGTGTTGCCATTGAGTTTGCAGTATACATGTGTTCCTAGGCTTCTTTCAAATAATGATCTACTACCTTATGGCTGATGTACATACCTTAAACTAATCCCTAAAATCTCTTTTCCCATAACTTATTACTCATTATTGTCAAGCATTTATTTATATATAAGCATATATAGGTATATAAATTATGAATATATAATAAGTATATATAGAATGCATAATCAAATACATTGTTCTTATTTTTATTTTGATTAAACCATTATCTGTTAGATAAATCAGGGATAAGAAATTTAAACATTTTTATTTTATCTTTCTTACTCTTCTGAATGCTCTTCCTTATTTATTTATTTATTTTTTGCAGATCCAAATGTCTGATCTGTTTTATTTTCTTTCTCTCTGGAGAACTTTTCACAGTTTTTGCAAGGTAAATCTACTGACAACAAATACTCTTAATTTTCGTTTGTCTGAGAAAAATATTTATTTCTCTTTTGTGTTTGAAGTATGATTTCACAGGGTACAGAATCCTAGATTGGCATTTTTTTTCTCTCAACACTATAAATATTTCACTCTACTGTTTCTTTGTTTGCTTAATTTTTAGGTGAAGTCAGATATAATTTCTATCTTTGCCTTTCTACATGTAAGACATGTTTTTCTTTCAATCTTTTCAAAAACTTTTTCATTATTCTTGGTGTTATAAAGTTTTAATGTGCTATATGTATAAATACAAATTTTGGTATTTATCCCATTTTGGTTTTCTTATGAGATATTTGAATCTGTAGTTTGATGTTTGATATATTTTGCAGACAGTCTTACTCATTATTGCATCAAATACTTCTGGTTTTCTCTTTTTTATAGTTATACATAATAGTGACATTTTATTTTGATACATTCATAAATTCATAAAACTATTTGTTCCATTTAAGTCCCCAGTGCTTCCCTTTTTTCTCCTTTCCTTCCTCCCTCTGACTCCCTTCCTGTATTCTGTTGGTCCGTCATTTATTTATTTATCTTTATTTGGTGCATTGTAGTTAGAAAGTGGAATGTATTGTGATGCGTTCATATATGCATATAAGATAATTTAGTTCAATTTGCTTTCTAGATCTTACCACCGCGCTACTTCCCCCTATCCCTTATCTCTATAGACCTTCCTTCTATTTTCATGAGATCACCCTTTTTTATTCCCTTTTCCTCTCTAGCTTCTGCATGTGAGAGAAAACCTTCAATGCTTGACTTTCTGAGTCTGGCTTATCTCACTTAGCATGATGTTCTGCAGCTCCATCTACTTACCAGCAAATGACATTGTCTCCTTCTTCTCTATGGCTGAGTAGAACTCCAGCCTGGGTGCCCTTTGACAGATAAATGGATAAAGAAAATGAGGTGTACACACACAATGGAGTTTGTCTTTCTTTTAAGTCTGTGTTGCTATCATGCCTATGTTCCCCTTTGTAGTTGTCCTGTAGTTTTTAGCTGTTTTGTTATTTTTGTCTTTGCTTTTCAGGTTTGAGGTTTCAACTGAGATTGCCTCAAGCTCTGACATTCTTTCTCAGGTTTGTCTGCTCTACTCATAAGTCCACCAAAGGCCTTCCTCATTTTTGCTACGATATTTTTGACCTCTTAGCAATGTCTCTTTTGTTTTAGAGTTTCCATCCTCTGCTACATTATACATCAGTTTTTGCGTTTTACTTTTTTTTTTTATTGTTGGTCGTTCAAAACATTAGACAGTTCTTAATACATCATATTTCACAGTTTGATTCAAGCGGGTTATGAACTCCCAACTTTACCCCGTATACAGATTGCTGTATCACATCAGTTAGCGTTTTACTTTTAAAGGATCATTATTTGAAAAAAAAAAAAAATTCCTAGCCAGATAACTTTAACATTCCTGCCATATTGGATTCTGGAGTTGAAGTCTGTTTAATCTCTTTTCAAACTGTTTTTTTTTTTAACCTTTTTCTGCTTGGTAAATATTTTCTTAGAAGATGGTTATTATGTACTGGATCAAAAGAACTGTAGAAAAGAGGCTTTCATATTATAATGCCAAGTGTTGTGGGAAGAGAACATTCTACAGTCCCATGATTAGGATTCAATCTTCTCAGGAGCTATGCCCTTGCCTGTGTACTGGCTTTCCAAGTGCACCCCTCCTCTGAGGATGATTTGGGTATTTTTCTTCCTCTTTATAGTTAGAGTCATCTGTGTTGGATATTTCCCTTACCCCAGGTAGGTTAAGCTCTGATATAACCCCAACAGCATGGTCACTGGTAAAATAATTTTTCCTGAGGGCAGGGCTCTGTTGTGCTCTGGCATATGATGGTGGTTCCTTTTCTTTCCCCCTTTGTGGCTTTACTAATTCATGAATGGATTTTTCTCTAATCTTCAGTGTGAGGACCTGGTAGAGCCCCTATAGGTTCAAGTTATAAAAGTGTGGGGACCACCATGAGTGAGTTCTCAGACTTCCAGTCTCCAGCAATTTTTCAATTATAATTATAGATTTTCTGATGTTGGCACTGTTTATAATGATCGTTTATGCATTTCTATAATTGTCCACTATGCAAACTAAGTTACTGGTCTTTATCTAGATTCTGATCCTACACAGCAGAGAGTTAGATGAATGATGTTTGCAATTATTGGATAAGTGCATCCTAGAAGAGAATTCAAATTCTTATATGAATTACCTAGAAATTGTAGTGCATGCCAGAAGTCATATACAGGTAGTTGTGAATCCTCAATATTCATTTGTGAAATAAATTGAGAAGAAGAATAATCACAAGACAACCTAATTCACTAGTGAATTTACTGTTTAAAAATTAAACTGAATTTGAATTTTATTTTCTTCTAGTGTTAATAGAATCAATATTTTACAAAATGTTGGATACTTGCATCAGAATAATGAAGCCCAAAGTGAATTGGTTACAAAGTGAAATTTGGCAAAATTAAGATTTCATGAGATCACTTGTGTGATGCTGGACAGTTGCTGAAATCTAATGCCAATCTATTACCCAGTAAAGGTATTATGGAGTTAGAATAGACACAAGTCACTAATTCTTATAGCTCTACAAGACACTAATTCTTAGAGCAAACAAGCAAAACGAGTGAAACTCTGTGTGTGTGTGTGTGTGTGTGTATTTGTGTGTGTGTGTGTGTGTGTGTGTACAAGTGTAAATTTTGGACAAAATTGAATAAGGCCACAAGTGGTACTTCAAAAGAACATTTTAATCACAGAATAATAAAATATCTGACAAAATGCTGATGATTTTTTTCTTTGTGCACAAAAATATGAATTTGAGGGATACTTTATAAATAAAAGCAAATATGATACAAAGGCTATAAATCTGAAATATAAAATTTTTGTCAGAAAATGTATTTCTTGTTACAGAAGGAAAACTAAATATTTGGTTGATTTTTTCTATTTAAATAGAAAACTTATACGTGCAGTTATAAGCTCATTTTGCTAACTAAAAAATAAGCAATTTGAAATGCTGTTTCATTCTAAAATAGAAAATCCAAATCAATTCATTTATAAATATTTCAGCCTTATCATCTTTAGATAGGAACATCCTGTAATTCTTTTTCTTTTTGAAATTGTTAGTTTAGGTTTATTGACATAGAAAATATTTTATAGCATCAAATTTAATTTAGAAAATATAAATTCATTGTATTTTTATTCATTTGTTCATTTTTATTGGTGCATATTAATAATATAGAATGCTATGTTTCATTGTGGCTCATTCATACATGCTTGTAATGTGGTTTAATCAATTCCACTCCCTGTTACTTCACTTTTCCATTCCCCTTATCCTTTTCCTCTATGTGAATAGCCTCTCTTCTCCATTCATGAAGTCTTTTCCCTCGCCTTTTTCTAGCTTTCACATAGAAGAGGAAAACACATGATACATGTCTTTCTGTATCTGGCTCATTTTGCTTAACATGATGCTCTCCTGTTCCATTCATTTTCCTGCAAATGATGCAATTTCATTTTCATTATAGCTGAATAAATTTCCACTGTGTGTGTGTGTGTGTGTGTGTGTGTGTGTCTGTATCACATTTTTTTCTTAACCATTCATCAGTTGATGGATATGTTAATGTATGACATGGGTATTGAGAATTATACTGTGATAAAATGTGGGTAGGCTTATATCATTGAAATATGCTTGATTTAATACTTTTGAATAAATATCAAGGAATGGTACACCAGGATCACATAGTTTCATTTTAGTTTTTGGAAGACCCTCCATACTAATTTCCATGGTTGCTTTGTTAATTCACATTCCCATCAACAGTGTTTAAGCGTTCCTTTTCTCTATATCCTCGCAAGCATTTATCATGTTCATGATGATTGCCATTCTAATTGGGAGTGAAATGGAATCTCTGCAGTTTTGATTTGCATTTACCTGATGGTTAAGATGTTGAACATTCTATGAAATAACTGTTTACCATTTTTCCTTCTTTTGATAAGTGTCTGTTCAGTTCATTTGCCCATTTCATGAGTTATTTGTAGTTTTGTTTTTGAGGTATTTAAATTTTTTATATATTCTAGATATTAATCATCTGTTAGAAGAGTAGTTTGCAAAGGTTTTCTTCCATTCTGTCTATAGTCTCCATGCTGTTAATTTTTTTGTTTGCTGTGCAAAAGTTTTCTAATTTGATGCAATCCCCTTGGAGTCTTGTTATAGGAGTCCTATTGAGGAAGTCATTGCATCTGTATGTTTTTTTCTAGCAGTTGCACTTCCTGGTCTTAATCCTAGGTCTTTGACCAATTTTGAGTTGATTTTTTGTACAGATTAAAAGATAAGAATCTTGTTTTATTCTTCTACAGATGACTGTCTAGTTTTGCCAGCACCCTTTATTAAGGATCCATTAGTAAAGAGTCTGTCTTTTCTCCAGGGTATGTTTTTTGGCATTTTTTGTCAAGCATCAGATGACTACAGGTGTGGGCTTGTCTCTGCGTCATCCATTCTATTGCATTTGTCTATATGTCTGTTTTCATTCTTTTTTTTTTTTTTGGCCAGTACAATTTTTTTTACAATAGCTCTATAATATAATTTGAAATCAAATATTATTATGTCTTCAACAATGCTGTTTTAGCTCAGAATTGCTTTTGCTATTCTGGGTTTTTTATTTTCCCATATTATATTTAGGATTTTTTGTTATTGTTCTTTGAAGAATGTCATTGATGTTTTCATTGGAATTGCAGTAAATCTGTAGATCATGTTTTGTAACATGGCCATTTTAACAATATTAATTCTGTCTATCTGTAAATTCAGGAAGTCTTTCTGTCTTTTAGTATCTCCTTCATTTTTAAATTCTTTTTTCTTTTTTTTTTTAGAATTTGGTAGAGGTCTTTCATCTCCTTGGTTAGAATTTTTCTTGTTTTTTTTTAAATAATTTTTTGTGGATGGGAATTGTTTTCCTGATTTCTTTCTCAGCAGATTAATTATTAGCTTATAGAAAAGCTATTGATTTTTATATATGAATTCTGTATCCCTCTATGTTGTTGAATTCATGAGCTCCAGAAATCTTATGGTAGAAAGTATAGGGTCTTCTGAATATAGAATGACATAATTTGAAAATAGGAATAATTTGGATTCTTATTTTCCTATTTGTGTCCCTTTCATTTCTTTCTGTTGCCTCATTATTGTGGCTAAAATTTCAAGTGTTATATTGAATAGGAAAGAGGAGAGTGAATATCCTTGTATTGTTCCTAATTTAAGAGGAAATACTTTCAGTTGTTTTTCTTCATATAGCATAATGTTGATTTTGGGCTTGTCATACGTAATCTTTATTATGTTGTAGTAAGTTCTTTCTATACCGACTTTCTTCAGGGTTTCCATCATGAAGCAGTGCTGAATTTTGTGAAACGCTTTTTCTGCATCTATCTGGATGATCATGTAATTTTTTGGTTTTTTGTTCTTTTCATGTGGTATATTAATATTTATTGATTTGTATATGTTCTACTATCCTTATATTCCTTGAATGACACCAATTTGGTCATGCTGTATGATATTTTTGATGTGTTGCTGAATTAGTTTGTAAGAATTTTGTTAAGAATTTTGCCTATTATACTTATCAAACATATTGTACTGTAATTTTCTTAATGTTTCATTATCCAGTTTTGGTATTAGTGATACTGGATTCATAATGAATTTGAAAGCACCCCCTCTTTCTACTTCATAGAATAAATTAAGAAATTTTGGTGTGTTTTGTTTTGTTTTGTTTTTTCTCAGTAAAGATCTGGTAAAATTAAGTTGTGAATCCATCTGTGCCTGGGGCTTTCTTCATTGGAAGGCTTTGTATTACTGCTCAATCTCATTGCTTGTTACTCTTTTGTTTGTTTTCTATTTCCTCTTTGTCTACTTTTGGTAGATTTTTATATCTAGAAATTTATCCAGTTCTTCTGAATTTTCTTATTTATTGAAGTAAAAATTTTCAAACTAATACCTAATGATACTATTGATTTCAATGATGTCCAATGTAATAACCCCCTTTTTGGTTTCCATTTTAAAAAATTTGGGTCTCTTCTCCCTTTCTTACGGTGGGTTTGGATAAGTGTTTACCAATTTTGGTTATATTTTTAAAAATCAGCTCTTCATTTCATTCATCATGACTATTTTTTCTTCTCTATATGAAAAATGTCAGCTCTGATCTTTATTATTTATTTTCTTCTAATCATTTTGGGATTGATTTGATCTTGCTTTTTTAAGACCATAAGACACAACAGTAGGTTATTTATTCAAGAGTTCTCTAATTTTTAAATGTAAGCACTCGTAGCTGTAAACTTTCCTTATAGTATTACCTTCACTATATTCCATAGATTCTTGTACACTGTATTTGGTTCTAATAACTTTTTAATTTCCACCCTGATTTCTTCAATGACTCAAATGTGTATTGTTTAATATCCATGTAATTGTATAATTTCTATAGTTTTTCTTGCCATTGATGTATAATTTCATTTAATTATTATTTGGAAAGACACAAGAGATTTTTTTTTTAATTCCCATGATGTGTTTCTGTTTTTAACAGATAATCAATTTTGGAGAAAGCTTCATGAGTGGCTGAAAAGAAAGTGTATTCAAGTGTCATTGGATAAATTATTCTGTGGATATCTGTTAAGCCCATTTGATCTATAGTACGGGTTAAATATGAGTCTTTGTTGCTTTCTGTATAGATGATCTATCAGTTGGTGAGCATGATGTATTAAATTTCTCCATTATTATTGTGATAGGGTATATCCATTTATTTTGAGTACAATTTGCTTTATGAAATTGGGTGTACCACTATTCAAAGCATAGATATTTAAAATCACTGTATCTCCTGTTGTATTTTTCCTTTTTTCACTCTGTAATAACCTTTGTCTCTCATGGATGATTTTGACTTGGAGTCTGCTATGTTGGATATGAGAATGACTACTGCTATTTATTTGCTTTTATATTCCATTAGCATGGAATATAATTTTTCACCCTTCCACTTTCAGTCTGTAAATGTTTTTATCTGTGAGGTGTTTTTTGGAGGCAACATAGAGTCCTATCTTTAAAACCAATCTTCTAGTCCATGTCTTTTAATTTGATAATTAAAACCATTTACAGTCAGTGTTATTATAGAGAAGCATATATACCCTGTCATTTGCTTTATTTATACTATCTTAATTATTGCTGATTATCATTTTATAACCTGTTCTTCTAATGAGATTTATTCTTTCCCACAGTCTTGATAATTTTTATCTTCCTCTCCTTTGGGTAGTTTTCCCTTAAGTATCTTCTGTAATACTGTTTCATGGTCATGAATCCTTTTAGTTTATGCTTATCATGGAAGAGTTTTATTTTTTCTTTGATTCTAAAGAATAGTTTTTATGGATATAGTACTCAAATATACATACATATGCACAGTTAACACATATGTCAGAAATCAGGAGTTCACACAGAAACCTACAATTCTAATACATCTCCATGGCTTTTTTCTGCCTTTCCCCATTTTATATCTGTCTTTTCTTCCATAGGGAGAACCCTGGCTTCCAACGTCATTAACACATCTGCTCAATCCATGTACTATACCTAAAATATTTTCAAAATTGACCCATCTATACTGATTAATTAGGTACCCTTTGATATTCTGATTCTGCAGACGTATGTTTTAATATTTTCACTTACAAATAAGCCTGTTCTTCACCTTGTAAGAAGATACAAGCTAGCATTCATTTGTTATTACACACACACACACATACACATGCATATATACACTAATACACACATATGTATATGTTATACATATATATGTATATATTATACATATAAAATGTTTTTCTTTTATTTTTGCATCAACAGGGAAAATCCCCATCCATACCATATATCAGAATATGTATTATGTCTTTCTTAAGCAACTGTGAGGCATTTGTGAAAAGAAGTTTTAAACATAAATTATAAAGCAAGTTACAAATCAAAGTAAACTCTCCCAATTAGCTTTCTACAGACTATTGGCATTGTCTGGAACCATCACTTTACCCCATATACCTTTTAACACTTAAGCTTTTCAAGAAAATAGTGAATAATTAAAGAAAACTGCAATGACTTCCCAGACAATTTAGTTTTCAGGTCCATGTTTATCACTTAGTAGATAAGTAACTTCTTTAAGCAGTTGAATATATTTATTTAGTTTAAAAGTTTGTTTTGTGAATGAAGTGAATGATTTACATAAAGGTGTTTAGCATAGGGCCTAGCACATAAGAAGAGTTAAATGATCATTAGTTAGCATTATTATAACCCTATGTAACAGGATAGTATACATCATAATACTACATTACAATTATGTACAGTCTAGGATATCTGAAGTCACAATTTTGTCCACTTACAACCTAAGTTTCTTATTATAGATTATGACCACACAATACCCCATTTGGTTGTATTTCAGAACTGAAACCCACTTAGCAATTTTATTGCTATATTTTCAGCAATATAGCTTTCATGAAAGGTTAAATCTGATGAAGTCAGTTTTTAATTTTCCCTCAATTAATTTATTATAGTTTAATTTTATCATTTGCAATTTCAAGTTATATGTTGCCTAGTTCTCATTGGTATGTAGATTCATTGTTTTTAAAGCACATCCCGTAAAAAAGTTGATCTTAAAGAGGTTGTAAATTCTAAAAAGAGGAAAGGTATTTATAACATATGGGTGAGAGGAAGTTGGTGCATAAAATGATGACCTTTTATCCAGTACTGGTTCTTCCGCTTTCCTGTGAGAGCATTAAGGAGAGAATGATCTCATAGATTTCCCCCAATGTCATGACCTATAGCTTCAGCCTAACATTTCTGCCAATTATAAAGTGTTCCTTATCATCTTTGTGATGTGCTTACCTGTTTTCTTATGCTAGGCTGACAGCTTTTTCACTTCCCTTGGCCTTGACCTTGGCTTTGACATCCACAGAAGGAAAGCAGACTGTCAATACTAACATTGGAATAGGGCAGAGACTGTCTGGCAGCTAGAATCTGGGACAACTTTGGCATCTCCTGCAGATTTGTATTTTCCATCTGATTATTCAGCTTGCTCCCCCCTCCACACCCTAAAATGTTAGAAGGCATTCCAGTGCTAGAGGGCTGATACATGTAATTAGAGAGGCGTGGTTTTTGCTATTCCCATTCTATCTGCAACAGCTTGAGCACCATGGCATTACTCATTAGGAGTCATAAGCGCTGACCTACTGGATACCCAAAGGGCTCAAAGGCTAGGGGTGGACAGCTTGGAAAGAAGCCAACATAGCTTCTGACCTTGGGTCGCCAAATCAGCCCAAATAAAGTTTATATTCTACATCTCATATTAAAAAATAAAGATTTTTAAATGTTCCTCTCTTGTTTCCATGAGACCCATTATTTTCAGCTATTTTTATTTTTTACATTTTTTTAAATTTAGGGAGCAGTGTTAGTGTAGTGCCATAGCATAGCAAATTAACAGTTTCTAAAAAGGATTCAAAAAGTCAAAAATATGAAAATGCATATTAAAAAATAGCCTCTAGTTATCTTTTCTGTACTAACAATAGAATGCATTATTGTTCATTGTTAATAAGTAGTGTTAAAACAAGAAAAAGAGTCAAAAAAACTGAAGTTGTGACCATTCTGTTTCTAAAAATAACTCCTACCTAATTGGCTTTATACATAATTTGGGCAAGTTGGTATTCTCACCAAATCAGGTGGTATGTATGAAAACACATACATAAAGTTCTTTATGATTCTTACTGTCTCTTTAACAAGACCTTGGAAATTGACTGAGTTACAAAAACAAAAGGGTGAATGAAAGTTTCCCAGTTTTAGCTCTTTTCACCTTGCTTCTGATTCTCAGAAGTGTCTTTCAGGATATTTTCTCCATAAGTAACATTAGAACCGGATGTCACTACTGGTCCTCTTTCTCCTTAGCCTCTGTCTCACACAATCAGAACCAAAAAATGGCGAAAAGCTCTATGGGGGGAGATAAGGAGGGAAAACATGGAGGAAAGGAGGAGGTGGGGAGGGAGAGAGGAGAAAGGGAAGGAGAGATGAGCAGAAGAAGGGGGAGGGATTGGAGGATAAGTGGGGAGGACAGAATAAAGACATAGAGATGGGATGCAAAAAAGTAGTTTTGCTTATATTTTGCGCTCACAAAGCATTATTTTCTGAAAAAATATAAAGCCAAGTCACAAAATCACAAATAAGTAGTATAAAAATTTCCTTCCCCTTGCCTCCCCATACCCCACAGTAGCTCCAGCACACAAGCACACCTACCCCCAGCTACACTCTGGTCTAATGACCTCATTCTTTCAGTTGCAGAGCTCAGAGACCTCAGGATCATCTTTGCCTCTTCTTTTTCTCTGACACTCCACATGCACAAATCCTGTTAGCTCTACATTCAAAACAAGTATTTAGAATCTTATGATTTCTCTTTACATCTACCAATACTCTGGTAGAAACTACTGTCAACATTAGGACTGGATTTTTGCTCTAGCATCCTAATTGGCTTCATGCATCTATCAATCAAAATCTCAGTAAAACATCAAGAAACTTTCTTCCTCCTACTGTTTCTTCTTTCATGTAGTGATAGGGATTGAGCCCAGAGACTCTCATATGCTTAGCAAGGCTTTACCTCTGAGCTGCGTGCCCAGTCTTCAAGAAATAATCTTTAAAAAGAACAAGTTAGATCATGGCAGCCTTCTGCTTTATAAAAACCAAAGACTTTACAACAGCTTATGTGATGCTACCAGTTCAACTCCTGTACCTCCGCCACTATATACAATTGTGGGTTTTTTTTTTTTTTTTTTTTTTTTTTTTTACAACTCAACTGTTACTACTCCTCCTATTTTCTCACTGGTTCACTTTAATTAGATTTTTTTAAAAAACTTTTTAAATCAATTTTTGCCACTGATTTATTTTTTATTTGTTCTTTTCAGATGTACATGACAGTAGAGTATATTTTTACATATTATACATATATGGTAGTAATGTTTTGATCACACCAAACATGTTTTTGCTTCAGGAACTTTGCTCTTAATATAATCTATAATCCTCTCTTTGAAAATCTTCCTCAATTTTGCTCAAAAAGTTTCATATCAGTGAGGATTCCTTTGACTATCCACTTATCAATATGTAACATACTATATGTTTTACTTATTTTTCTGTATCCTCCTCCATCCACTCAAAAACATAAACTTAGTGAAACAAAACTTTGCTCATTTTGTTTATTACTCAATTCCCAGGATCCAAAAGTGGTTGGATTCAGGATACAGCTAGGACATATCAGGTGCTCAGCAATTAATTGAATTAATTAATAGATGATCAGGCTGAAAAAACGATTAGTATTGTGACAGGGAAAGTAGGACACAGGCAAAATTTTAAAGGAAGCTGGGTTCATTTTTGCTCTCCCTCAATCTCTTTTCCACTTTTTTTACTTTTCTCCTGGGGAGCTGGTGACAGTGTAATAGAAAGAATATGGAGTTTAGGATCAGAAAAACCTGTGTGTGATTCCTGACTGTATGACATTGGAAAGCTACTTATCTCTCTGAGACTGGGTTGCTCTCTTCAGCAAATGAGAATGATAATGTAACCCTCTAGAACTGTTACAAATATCAAATGATATTAAGAGTATAAATTGTCCTGCGCAGCTTTGGGCACATTGTAGGTGTATGTGTGGCATATCTGCTCTGTGGTCGTAAGCACTGTCAGCAACACTGATATCTGCCCAGGCTCCCTCTGATGGCTTCTGCCACTTTTCTGCATGCCTTCCTAGGTTTTTGTGTGGTTTTGCTGGTGGTCAGCACATACTGTTCTCTTGTAGGAAAACCCTGGGGCTACTAAGCTGCTTTGTCTTTGCAATTAAAGAGCCAGAGTACTTCAGAGTTTACATCTCCCACCCCAGCCTCATCCTAAAATCCTTAGCCAGTGAGTGACTGGTGTGGGAACATAAAAGTTCAGTTTCTTTGCCTTTAATTTGGATAAAGTCTAAGATTGTCAGAATCAGGCTAAACCTTTGCTCCATGGGGTTTTGTTTAAAATTATAAATTTTCCTGGTTACTTTCTGTTTCTTATCTTGCTTCTACCACTCTCTTATTCCTCCCCTCATGGGAAAACTCCCCAATAAATGACTTACACATAAATCTTAACCTTAAACTGGCTTTGGGGTATACCAGATGGAAGACATTCCTGTAAGTAAGTGTCATGGTAATTTCGAGCATGGCATTACTTTCTGGTTGCTTTTAATCTGAAGAATGCTTTCACATCCCAAAGTATTCTATTAGGACATTTGGATTCTCTAACAGCTATGAAATTTTATGTAAGAAAAAAAAAAGTATCTCACCCACCCGTAGAAAGGAGTTGAATATTTAAAATTGGATCCATTTCCTTCTCTACTCTGTTGATAAAGTTCAGACAGATAAACCAAGTGTGTTTGCTTGTGTAGTGAAAATTGAAAATATGACCTCTGATACTTAGTGGCTTATTTAATTGCCCTTTCCAAAAAGGCCATTTTCAACTATGCACAGCCCACTCATGCTTCAAGCTCCTGGCTTTTCTGTCTTGAAAGAAAAAAAAAAAAGCCACTCAAATAAATTCAGCTGACACACTTCTTTCCTTTCTCTAGTTCTTTCTGTGCCAATTTTCTGTATGATGCAATTTAGCATATGTTTCAAGCACTTTTTCCTCTTTTAATTTTTAAATCTTATTTCTATTCTGTGTCCTAACTAGACAATAGCTCCAAGTGAGATTTTTATGTTTCCATTTTTTTAATTTAAATTTTTAATTTTAAGATAATTGTAGATTCACAAGTATGAAATAATACAAAGGGATTCTATATGACTCTGAGTTTCCACCAGTGGTATTATCTTGTAAAACTGTAGGTCAGTATCACAACCGAGACACGGTCAAGTTGTAGAACTCTGGCATCATTCTGGAGCACCCTCATCTCTCCCTTCCCCGGTCACACCCACTTCCCTCCCACTTCATTCCTCCCTTAACCACTGGAAGTCAGTAATCTATTTTCCATTTCTATAATTTTGTCATTTCCTGAATGTTATAAATGGAATCACAGAGAATCTAAACTTTCCGGTTTGGATTTTTCACTTGGCATCATTTTCTGAGGATTCATCCAGGTTGTCATACATATCCACAGTGTTCTTTTCATTGCTCAGAAGGACTTCATGGATAGCGTGTGTCACAGTTTGTAAAACGGTTCAACTATTTTAGACATTCTTGCTGCTTCTAGTGTTTGACTATTAGAAATGAAGAAAAAATGTACTGGTTTTATGTGAATTCAAGTCTTCAGTTTTCTGAGGTCAGTACCCAGGAAAGCAGTTGGCAGATTGCATGCTAGGTGTATGTTGGAGATCTTAAGAAATTGCCAAAAACTGTTTTCCCAAGGTGTTGTCCTATTTCACATTCCCACTAGCAGTGTATGAATAATCCAATTTATCTATACATTGCCTACATTTGGCATTACTTTTAAGCCATTCTGATATTTATATGGTAATATCTCATTGTGATTTTAGTTTGTGTTTTACTAACTTTCTTAATGGTTAATCTGATTAGATTTCATCTGTGGATCTTAAGTGAGATGTCTACTCATTTCTCTTGTTCAATTTCTGATAAGACTATGTCTTATTACTGTTGAGTTTTGAGAGCTCTTTATACTTTCGGGATATTAACCCTTTTTCAGATATATGATTCACAAATTTACAAATACTTTCTACCATGACATGACCTAGCTTATCTTGAGTTTTCATCTTTTTTAACAGACTACATCACGTACACACACACACACACACTCAATTTTACTCTTGATGAAGTCTAATTTATCAATATTTAAGGATTGTTCTTGTGGTGTAAGTGTACACTCAGCTGTAGATCCCAAAACATTTCTCCTATAGTTTTCTATGAGTTTTATAGTTTCCTGTTTAAGTCCATGATGCATTCCAAGTCATAGTTTACATGAAGTTGGGACATTTATATTTTTCTTTCTTTTTTTTTTATTTTTGCCTATTAATATCCTAATGATCTAGCACCTTTTGGTGAAAAAGACAGTCTTTTTTTTTTTTTCTCTTTCACATGCTTCCTCCATGATGTTCTGCCTCATCTTAGGCCTAAAGATAATGGAGTCAGCAGTCGAAGGACTGAGGCCTCTGAAACTGTGAGCACCAAATAAACTTTTCCTCTCCTAAAATTATTCTTGTCAAGTCTTTTGATCACCGTGGTGAAAAAGCTGACTAAAATGGAAGCCTTGCTAATTCCTAGCTTGGGTGAAAGTCTAGGCTTCTCATTTAGTTTTTGATAGTGCATATGAGGTTTGGGGTTTTTTTCCGACCATTGTCTGAAAGTGTAGACATCCCTTATGATAGACTGTCCTTTTCCTTGGTCTTTTGGCTAGAGAGATCATAGTTTGTTTTATTTTTAAAATTTATTTGTTCATGTTTGTTGGTATTTTCAAGTCCCCAGCTTTTTCAATTCTCAGTCTGGGGTAAAAGAAGTCATGAGGCAAAAAAGAAACTGAGGAAAATTCTGCTGTACCATTCCATAACTTCCAAAACTGTTAGCCAGTCCACATTCTTCTCTCTCCCTTTCAGAATATTTTATCTGTGTAGTTTGCAGTGCCAAGGATTTAAGTTGTATGTGGGAGGAAATAGAAAAGTACATCTATGTTATCTTGCTGAAAACACAAAGTCAGGGAATCTTTGTCATTATGGAATATTTTGTATCACATACAACCATCAGAAAACATATGCAGAATTTAATAACTTTTTTCTAATTTATTTATTGATGGGCTAAAATAAATATGTGAAATAAATGAGAAATAAAGTAAACTCTCACCTGGGATATAACTCAGAGATACATGCAGTGGAATAGTATTCTGGTAAATCATGAACTTAAAACAAATGTATTTATAACCATGATATTGTAGAAGTGAATTGACTATACAGTAGACTATACAATGAGGTACCTCTCATGTTAGTGTTTTGAAACAGTAGACACAATAATTTTAGTCCATATGTATATTAGATTTTTCTACTGCTGAATCTATAACATGAGTCAAGCCACAGGATTCTTCTCCATACCCTGAGGAAAACTTAGTAAGTAGCAATTCTTATTAAATCTACTGTATTCTATCCTCAGAAAAGCTATTTATGGGTGAGAAAGAACTTTGCCAATGTATATAGAAAAAAAATTCATTCCAGTAATTTTATGTGGGACAAGCATTTGGTACCACATAATTTTGATATTTCAGTGTGCACTTAACTAAAAGTGAATATTACCATGACCAACTTTAATAAAATTGTATATTTTAGAGCATAATTCTTGGAAAAAAATTACCATAATTATAAAATAAATTATCTCTTTCTATTTATCACCCTAAATAAGTTAGCTACCTCATGCATTCTTTTGATTTTCATAAAACTGCCTAATGTTTAGAATTTGTGGCAGCATGCAACAGAAAGAGAACAGTAAAGATTTTAGAGTTACTTTCTAAACATGTTTGAAAGTGATATTGTGAGATTCAGCTTTAAATAAAAAAATACAAGTCTTTTCTTTTTTTAAAAAAGTTTTCCTTCCTTTTATCTGTGACCCATGAAAAATAAAAGTAGTATAGAGTGAATAGAGAGACAGTCAAGTTTTGAGAAAATTAGATTCCTGAATGTACTGTTTAACCAAAGACTACTTAACCAACCTGTTAATTTCTCTTAACTAATTTAAAAGACAATGCCCCATTCTTACAAGAGGCTGAGAGTATTTTAGTTTAAATACAAAAACTAAAATTTAAACTGGTTTTGTAGGCAATATGTCACATACATCCTAATTGAATAACATCAATTTAATTGTGTTGTGTAATATCATGTTTGATGATTCCTTAGTATAATGCAATATGGCATCTTTAATTTTTCACTAAGAAGGAGGTAATTTGATATTCTATGACTTTTAGAAGAGCCAAAAATATTGACATGCTGTGTAATATTTTATTTCAAATACTTCTCACATGTATTAATTGATAATGGTCTCTCAAAACACTTCAAATAAAGAACAGAGATATTGATTTTAAATTATAGGAGATGCCTTTGAGGCACATAAGTAAAAATGAACCAACAACTGAGTTAGTTGTAATAACCTAGGATGTAAACTTGGATGACACTAATCTTTAGCTCTTTTACCTTAGGGCCAGTCAGTTACATATATCAGAACCCTAGTATCCTAATTCATAAATTATAAAAATTGCCACAGATTAATCATATTCAAGGTACACTCTCTGGAGCTTGCTCAGAGACACATGAGGGTTGCCTTGGGAGACTGGGGCCTTTGGGCCCCTCCTTTAGCCAGTGTGGCTTTGGTCCTACATGGTTAAAGCAAGACTCTATTTAAGTTTACTTGAAAAACAGTTTCTGCTATTTTAAAAAAACAAAGTTAGAAAACTTCATGTAGTATTCTTTCTAGTTTATCCTATCTCTTTTGTATTTTTTTTACATTTCAGTGTGCACTTAAGTAAAAGTGAATATTACAAAGGGGGAGATATTGGCAGGATAAAATGTAAAATCCTTATATTCAAACAAGATGTCTAAACTTTCTGTTGTGTATGTAGTATGTAAAATGCAAAGTTTTACATGTTCAGAAAATTTATACTGGTTTATTTTAATAATGTGCACAATTAAGGCTGAATACTTTAAGGTTTTTTTCTGATTTTTACTTTCATTCAACATTCAGCTGTGCATTAAAGCCCCATACAAGACAATAACTTCTATTGAATAACCTGCCATTTAAAAAATTCTTGAATTCAGCATGGTTTTAGTCAAAAAGTAAATAAAATTTTATTATGGAATTAGCAAGTGCTAAGTTCCATCTCTGTTCAGGAGGAATAGTTTGTCTGCAAATGTAATCTCTCCTTAAAATAATTAGAATTTTCAGAGAAATCTGATTTGGGCAATGAAGCAGCAGATGTCCCATGTTAATTTGAAATAGCTTGTCACAGCAGAAAGCATGCAGCAAACACTCAGAGACTTTTGAAGGTATGGCAAAAAGATTCCAGAGCCAGTCTGAGAAAGTGCTCACTGGGCATTGATGGAACAATGTTAGCGACATAAACAAACAGCAATGGTGGCTGAAATGGGTTGAGATAATCAAATATGTCTAAATCTATAAGCTCATAATCATATCAAAAAACTACAAAGAAAAAAAATCAAACAAGTAACACTCATTGCTCACTTCTAGAGGATGCTAGTGAAAAAAACGTAAATTTCCATGACTGGTAAATAAAGGGAAAATAGGTATATTCTTTTCCTCCATGAGAGTTATCCCTTAGTGTAATAATTGTTGTGAAGGAAAAGTATATCTCTCTTAAAATATATCTAGCTCACAGAGGAAGGAATTATAAAATTAGACTATTATCATTTTTATATATAAGAAAATAATGAATCATGGCAATTGCCATCATTGATGACTAATATCACAAAAAAAGAAGAAAAGTCAGATATTATGTGCTCATGATGGAAGTACATAAACACCCATCAATTAGCCTTGTCAAAAAAATGGGCACAAATCAACTTTCTGGCCATGCCCTTATATCTAACTTTAAATACACAGGAAAGATAGGATAGAGGAACACGAATAGGGACACATGGATAAACAATCAGCAAAATCCCAACTATAGTAAATGCCATTCAGTACCCAACTCAGTAACTTGAAAATTTAAATTGTAAATGAAAGAGAGAAAGAGAAAGGAATTATACACATGGAGAGAAATAAAAGACCTTATTAAATTGTGATTAAACAAAGAAATATCTGAGGATAAAAATATGCTGACTGGATTTTTAGTATATTAAGAAGTTATTGTTAAAATTTTAGGTGAGATACAAATACTGTAGTTATGTGTAAAATAATTTTATTCTTTTAAAGATGCATACTGAAACATTTTTAAGTTTCTTACTGATAGCTAGGATCTTATTTAAATAACTTTGATGGAAGGGGTGAACAGAAGAATGAATGAAACAAGTTGCCTTTAAATTGGAAACTATTGAATCCAGATTACACTGAGTATGCAGGGATATATTTTACCATTTATTGTATCTTTGATTTTATTTGAGTTTTTCTACCATAAAAACTTAGGAGACAATATTAAAATTCAAAATATAGATTTACTTTTAGCTAAAATGTTAATGCTGATCTATCTTTACTTTTAATGTTAGTACAAAGTATCCACCTGTAAGTTTCTCTTAGAAGGACTATCCAGTTGTCAGAGTTAAACTGTTAATATAGCAGATAATCAATCCAAAATATCCTCATTCTGGTATTGGACTTTTTTTTTCCACATTACCTTTAAGTGTCAAAGAGATAAATAGAGGAAAGGGACCAAGGGATGGTAGGCAGAGGATGGGGGAATACTTGGAATGATATTGGTCAAAGTATATGGTTACATTGTATGCATGTATGAATATGTAACAAAAATGTCATCAATATGTGCAACTACAGTGCACCAATAAAAATGTGGAAAAAGTTTAGGTATATTCATCCTTGTCAACAGGATAAATAGTAATTATATATTATATACCATATTATAATATATAACGTTATATATTATAGTAATATATGTTATATAAAAATTACAATAAATTAGTGTTAATATATATGTGTATATGTTCTACCAAATTTAAAATTATATAAAAATATGTGTACATTGATATTATTGAAAGAAAAATATATCAAAATATAATTTACTACCTTTGGAACATAGAAAAAATGTAGGAGTAATTTCCTGTCCCAATTATGTGTCAGCATGGTCACAGCTCTGTGCTTAACTTTTCTTAGACATTTTATTTTATCCTTTCAAGCCTCATTTTCTTATAATAATATTTTTTGGGGGTGGGGTGTCTGAGGGATTGAATTCAGGGGCACTAGACCACTGAGCCTAAGTCCCAGTCCTATTTTGTATTTTCTTTAGAGACAGGGTCTCACTGAGTTGCTTAGCACCTTGCTGTTGCTGAGGCTGGCTTTGAACTCTTGATCCTTCCTTCTGCCTGCTTCTTTCCAGCCGCTAGCATTAGTGTCCTGCACCACCACACCTGGCTCATTTTCTTATAATAATCTACTTCTCTTTGAAACAATATATCTGGTACTCATGGACTAAAAAGAACTGAAGAAAAGAAAAATGAAGATTCATATTCCAAGATAATTTTCTACTACATTAGTTAGGAAATCAGGATAGCAAGCAGACTTCACTGTGGTCTATTGATTTCTCATTTGTTTAATAAACAGATCCCTTATTATGCTCTAGGAGCACTAGGCGAATAATGCATGATGTTTTTCTGGTGGGCTTGACAGTCCATATACATTAGATACCATGTGCAGGTGTGTCCAGAGTGGAATGTTACAGTTCTGAGGAGCAGCTCAGAGTTAACTCAACTTCATGAGAGGTGCACTGATGATGAAGATACTGAAATGGTGTCTTGCAAAGTGAGAAAGATTTAGTGATTTAGTTAATATGGGAGAAAAAGCATTTGACCTCAAGTGAATGGAAGAGGAGGACATGCAGGACTAAAGTAGGGTACTCGGGGTCAGGATCTAAAAGCAACTTTGTATTATTTGAACACAAAATATATAACAGGAGCTTTTGAATAAAATGGGACTGAAAAAAGAAGACAGATTATGTGCTTATGAATTTTACCAAGAAGGCTTGGAGCAGGAGAGTAGTGTAATTTTCTTGGTACTTTTTTTTTCTGATTTGTCCACAAAATGGATCCCAGAAGCAATACTGAAGTCCTACATAGGCGGTCACAGGCCTGAACCAGCATAGGGTTAAGGAGAGATGAAGAGAGATGGAGGTCTTTGTGGGAGAAACTTCACAGACTGGAGCCTGGTAATCCTGCACACTCTCATAAAAAGCCCTGTCTTGGCCTCCACATCACTATTGGCAAGAATGAATAAGAGGCCCCTTTTTTTTCTGGCAAGAAATCCTTTCCCCTTACGTGACACTAAAAATCTCATTACTCTCCTTATCCGCATTTACATCAGTCATCACGAGAAGCCCAGGGATACCCAGGTCATTCCTCATCTCTGGTTTCTAATCCCCATCTGGCTCTTTAATCTGAAAGGGATTCCTATTCCTTCTGGCTATGCACAGACATTTTCCTCAAGATTAATATTTCCTTAAATCACTTATCACCTTCTGACATACGTTTTATTTTGCTTACTTATTGGGTTTGTCCTACTCCCTCACCATCCCCCAACACAATGCTAGAATTTAAGCTCTATGACGGCATCAGTTTTTCTGTATTAGTTCATGGCCATTTCCCTAGTGCTCAGGAGAGAATGTCCACCCCCTCCACCCTTGCACACATACACATGCACATATCACACATACACATCACACACCATTTATAGAATGAATAAATTTAAAGTAACGACAGGCCTTGTTTATCAATTGTACTTCAAGGATAAGAGAGAGAGAATAGTTGAAAATTTTTTCAAGTCTTTGGCTTAGATGGCCTGAGTATAATTTTAAATATTTGTTCAAATCAGAGCTATTTAGAGAACTATACGCTGTACTGTTTCATTCTTTAAATTTTATAGAGCATTCTCGTGGAATTTTGCAAACACTGCATATTTTTTGTTGCTACCAGTAAAATTTATCTTTGGAATAAGCTTCAGAGAAATTAAAGTCTGACTAATTTTAGCATAATAGGTGAACAGAAATAATATCCTAATCACATGCATTTCCCAAGAATGTGAAAGAAATCATTGGCTTTATCTTAAATATTAGGGGGCTTCAGGCTATAAAGACAAATTTGTCCAAGTGTTGTCCTAGAACATTGGCATTATAAAATAACACAGAAAGAGAAGATGAGAAAAGAGGCTTGGAGTTAGAAGGAAGAAGAAATATTGTTTCTACATTTCTAAAGAAATAGAACTCCAATAAAGGACAAATATGAAAAAAGAAATGAGAAAAAAATAGGCAAGTATCTTCAAGTTCTGCCTCCCTCAAAGATCAATACCCTGATGCATGTTTATTATTCACAAGAAAGTGCTCAATATATGACTTTCTTACTAAAAAACCACTTCTAACTTCATCTTCATCTCCTGTTTACTGTATTTGTCCATATACCCATGATCCACACACATCTACTAAACTTTCTATAAGTCACTCATCTATAAACTGAAGCAGTGAAAACCTAACCATGCAGTCTGACTTCAGAAGAAATATTTGTTATCATGTCTAAATTTAATATTCCAAAAGAAAATAAAAATTGCTGTGTACAAAGTTCTAAAAGCCTAATTGTACAAAATCAAGAAATGGTCATCGTGTTCAGATTGCCAGCATTCCCATGCGTGGTTGGCATATATAAAATTCTACTAAATGTGACCTAGAGGCCACACACTCACCACAAGGGAGCAGTTGTTTGTGTTTTGGGAAGGAGGAGGAAAGGCCAGAATGCCCTGTGGGTGTGGAGACAAAGAGCAGTGTTCTTAATGTGCAGTAGTGACAGAGAAAGTTTTCAAGTTTGAGGAAAACATGGGAAAAATAAAGCAAAAATCATCAGGATCAACCTTCATTATGATAAAATGTCAAGACTTGGAGTTTCTGTCACGTTTGTCATGTTCAAATATTTCAAAAAAATTCATATTCGTGTATATGCCGCTTATTCAATGGCATCAATATTTTTATTCACTGCCTAAAATTAAAGGGGGAGAAAAAAGAACAGAAATTCACAATGCATGTTCCCACTGAAGAAGATCAGCTGATAAATCACAAAGCTATACCATTTAGGAGGATGGTATGATGCCAAGGAGATGTTCAGTAAGGACACCGCCAGTGCCCTTCTTCGGTGTCTTTGAAAGCTTCTTATGCTGAACTCCTCCATAGTTATTTATTTGGGGCATGGCATGCACAGCCTTATTTTCTAAATTATAAACTCATGGATTAACTACTGAACTTTTGGAACATAAACATTCTCAAATATGAATTTGCCTATATTACACACTTGTGCTGAAGACAGTGAACACCTATATACAGCTGGGTACAAGTTATTACAAATGCTCCAAATCAACACTTTTGCTGATTAAGTAGAAAGAGCTTTTTGTAATCATGTTTTGACTACTTCGTGGGACTTAGCATAAATTAAATAGACTAAATCTTGTTCCTAATAGAGGATAATTGAGAAGATAAAATGTCAAAATATAAAAGTTCCATGGTTGGAATATGGTAGGTATTGCAAAACCAAAGTTATTGTTCTTGCCTTTTAGTTATTAATTAGGAGACAAAGGATGAGTGGTCATAAAAGGGACATTGAAAGAGAAAGGAAAAAATATAAGATGGGAAAAGCAAAAAGTATGGTAGTGTTATCATAATACTGCATGTGAAGAAATCATTCAATTTCATCAAAAACAATATAGAATTCAAATTTTGGTGGCGGGGGGAGGGAGGTAACCTGGCAAGCCATGGGATAATAAGAATGTACCAGTGTCAATTAAATAAAATTATCTTTAAAAGGTATCTAAGTCTGCAACATTTCAATGTTCATCAAGTGCTCCAGATGAAAATAACTTTATTATTTTGTGGAAAAATTATTTTGTGGAAAAAACAAAATACTTTATAATTGAGTGCTATAGGTAAATCTATACATACAGATAATATTTAAACTGAACTATTCTTAAAAGTAAAAAGTAGAATAAGAGTTTGTTCCAGCAGAGCACAATGTTGCATGATTAAAATTCCAACAGCTCAGGAGATTGAGGCAGGAGTTCAAACCCAGTCTCAGCAACTTGGTAAGGCCCTAAGTAAATTAGAAAGATTCTATCTCAAAATAAAAAAAAAAATAACAAAAGAAGGGCTGGGGATGTGGCTCAGTAGTTAAGCTGGGTTCAATTCCTGGTATCAAAAAATAAAAAAGTTTGTTTCTAATTATTTTACTGTCTGAGTTTATATCAATATTGTCTTAACCAATCATCAAGTATACAAGCAACAATAAATGTTGGCAAGGATGTGGGGGAAAAGGTACACTCATAGATTGCTGGTGGGACTGCAAATTGGTGCAATCACTATGAAAAGTAGTATAGAGATTTCTAAGAAAACTTGGAATGGAAGCACCATTTGACCCAGTCATCCCACTCTACCTGAAGGACTTAAAAACATCATACTTCAGTAAGGCAGCCACATCTATGTTTATAGCAGCTCAATTCATAATAGCTAAACTAAGGTATCAACCTAGGTGCCCTTCAACAGATAAATGTATAAAGAAATTGTGGTATATATATGCAATGGAACATTACTCATCCTTAAAGAAGAATGAAATTATAGTATTTGCTGGTAAATGGGTGAAACTGGAGAATATCATACTAAGTGAAATAAGCCAGTCTCAAAGAACCAAAGGCTGAATGTTTTCTCTGATATGCAGATGCTAATTCACAATAAGGTTGGGGGGGGAGCAATAATATAGATATTTTGGACTAGCCAGAGGGTAATGAAGGAATGAGAGGGAGCATGGGGGTAGAAATGATAATAAGATTAATCTAACATTATCACCCTATATGCGTATATGATTACATGACCTGCATAACTCTACATCATGCACAACCAGAGGAATGAGAAGTTATACTCCATTTATGTATGATGTTATCAAAATGCATTCTGCAGTCATGTGCAGCAAAAAAAAAAAAAAAAAAAAAGAAAGAAAGAAAAAATACAAACCACATGTAGAAGATCCTAAAATCAATTAGCAACAGCCATCATCATTTATGCACAGACTTAAGACAAAGAATGTCACTTATCCTCACCCTGCTGGTAGGGGGAGGAATGCTGGAGATGCCAATAGGAAGTTGATACTCTGCCCCTCCTCCATCCCTTGCAGCAGGCAGAATATGCTAATGGAGAAAATAAATCTATGTTTTCAGTAAAATGTCCAAAGCAAATCAAACTTAATTAAGATTCTTTTCTGATTAAAAAAAAATACTATCTTTACCTCTTCAGAATGGCTTAAAAAGGAAATATGAGCTTGAATTATACATCAAGAATTTAAAAGAAACTGAAACAAAGCTAATTTTCCTTTTGTGGAATATTTATTAAAATAATTAAATTAGTTATTAACTATGCTAAAACCATAATAATTGTGAAATTAAAATGTTTCCTTTGGTTAGAAAAACATCTCACACATATTTAAAACTTACTGTTAAGGTCATTTGAGTAGATGATAAAGTTTCCCTGAAAAAGTAACAAATGACCACAGAATGCTTTAAGTTGAAATGCTGGGAATGAAGGAAATAATTTAATATTTCTAATTTTGTTCTTTTGGGAAGTGGGTATCAGATTTCTAGTAGATTTAATCATATTATCTCCTGGTCCTCTCTAATTTTGTCAACATGTTTCCCAGTGGGCACAAAATAAGAAGTATTAGCTTCTTTGAAAAATTCAGGAATGTTAATATGTGCTAGGTGCATAATATGTTCAATAAAATTGTATTTTACCTTTTGCACAGGATTTCCATTGACTTGCATGTACTTGAGAGAAAGAAGACCTTTCTCACCTTACTCCAAAATTTTCAGTCTCTGGAACCTCTAGCTATCTCAAATCTGATACTTATTAAATACAAGGAGAATGAATAAAATGCTCTGGAATTTTAAAGACAATTGGTTCTTTAAGAAATGCCAGAAATAACTGTGTGGCAGACTTCTTTAGTGAAAGGAAGTTGTGAGGCAACTTTATAAATACAGGATTGTGATTTCAAATGATCTAGTATCTTTGTGATTGTTATAGGAAGCTCAAAACATCTGAGAAACATTTTTTTTTAAATGAATGGTACATAAAAAAGTAAATGGTTATCTTTCCTTAATATAGGAGTGGTATAATACAGTATGTGGGTGCATACATCATAAACTAGCCTGGTTTAAAAAAATGGAAATGAACTCAACATTTTAAGGGTGCTCAAATGAGATTTGTGAAAATTCTCTCTTTTTTAATACACTTCTCTTACTATTCCCCCTATGAATTAATGATATACTCACTAGACATAGTGAGAGGACAAGAGTGTGGATAAAAACGAGACGCATTTAGACTGCATTCAGTATTTCAGCTAGAAGAGAAGAGGCAAACAAATATTATATTGTTTGATACCAGTGAACAGTTGGTAATCTTCCCAGAGTGCATTTGTAAAAACTGAAAAAAAGGTATTTGAGGCCTCATCTTTACTTAGTGAAATATAATGCTGTGATCCATTAGTAATGACCAAGGATGTAGGGGGAGGAGTGATTTTTTTTTTTTTTTTGCTAAGTATTTGCCACTCATGGCCTACAACATTGCTGGTTTTTAATGAATGTTGAAAATTTCATGAGATAATCAGTATTTGTCATTAACAGCATTCTGATTCATTCAAACACAGGTTGGGGAAAATTTGGTTTTTAGAGTTTCTTGTTATAGCACTAATTATGAATCTTTGTGTTGTCCAAAGACTGTTATTTTGGAGATGTAATAGAATGGTGAAATGAAAAACAAGAAACAAAAAAAAAAAAAAAAAAAAAACAAGAGTGTCTTGACAGAAATAAAAATAATCTCCCGTACTCTTCTTCCAAAAATTTTCTCATTTTACTCCTTTATGTCCCCTGCCCCCTGCATCTCTTTTAATCTCTCCTCTTTTCTGAAACAATCCAATACTTAAAGCAGCTTGATTTGAATTGAATTATGCAATGTGCCGATTCCAAGTTTGTCAGCAAATACTGAGCAGGAACGACCCCTTCACGGTGCATTTGGGGTACTGGCAGTCACTAATACTTTGGAAGCCTGCCCTCTTTTTTTTCCTTGGGTAAATGGTGCCACTTGGAAAGAAAAATACCACTGTAATTCCTGTTGAGTTAGGACACAAAAGTCTTCATCTAGCACACTATGATTTCATGAAAGCATAAATCAGAGACAAGATAATATCTGAGTCAGCTGTTCCTACTTTTGTATTGGATCTAATTAAAAGCCTGAAAGGAATGCTTGTCACACATTCTGTCTCATTGACAAAACATATAAATAAACACTGAGACAGAGAATTGAAAGATATGGCAATTGGAAAGACAATAGGTAATTTTATTCAGAGGGGAACTTGATTATCTGACATTCAGAAAATCAATTTAACTATAAGCATAAAATATATTAAATATGCTATAAACCGGAAGGCTCCAATTTGTAGTATAAGATGTTCATGCAGGTGGTTTCCAACAAATCATAAGTGTCTAACATTTGGGTATTCTAGGATAGTACTTCTTCATTCTTGCTTCTTTAGTTCATAATACCTGGGGCTGTTTACAGTGTTCCTGTTTAATGAAGATTACATCAGAACACAGATCAATATGTGACAAATGTGATAAAAAGTTCATTTTGAAGGTAAGGTAACTTCTTAGAATTGGAACACGGAAAGAAAATGTTTACTGGACTAACCATTGCATGCCACATGCCAGAGACTGTAAAGCTTTACACTAGCTAGGAGAGTAACTGGAACATCAGACCAGTGGGACCAGTGCACCTGTAGTTTTCTAAGAACCACCTTCTGCTGTCCTGAATAAACCAGAGAGCAAATTTGGGATACTGTATGTTGGGAATCAAGAGTCTTGCATCTTTCGTGTCTTAATATTGCGAGGTACAGAAAGGGTCAGTTTAGAGCTGAGTAACAATGGCTTAATAATTGGCACATAGTTATGACACACATACAGCACATCAGTTGCAGACACACCATTCCATCCTCCCAGAATTGATCTGTTCCTTCCACATCTGCCCTGTGCTGGGAACTCTAGAAAGATCACGGTAGTGAACAAAATGGACCTACGCCTCTGCCCTCAAGGGGTTCATATTTTGGTGGAGAAAGGCCCATGATAGCAATTTTAACAAATAAAAAGAATGTTTCAAATAGTAATAAGAGTCATAAAAACAATAATAGAGAAATTCTGTATGCTGTTTACAGTGATTCATCACAATAGTGAACGTGGTTATCTAGAACCCCTTCCCAACTGGCAGGTGGTCCTATGTAAATATAGGCAATAACTTAATTGGCTGCTTGGCCTCTTCCCATGGTACGATTTCTTGTTTCCATCACAAGGATATTAATGGAAGTTTTACTGCTTTTAGCTCTAACTTGGAAATATAATGAATTTCAAATATCCCCTATCTCCCTAAAGGTCAATATTTGCACTACACTTTTGACAGCATTTTTTTATGAGTCAAGATATTTGATTACAAGTCACAGAAACTAACTTCAGCAAAAACAACATTCACAAGATTTAAGGTAAAGCAGAAAAAAAATAGATTGGAGAGAACAGTATCTTCTGGAGAAAGAACAGACTTACTAATCTCACCAGTGTGTGTGCCATTGCTGGGTAGAATACAAAAGCAAAATCATGTCTTTTTACACTACCCTTGTGGTACTGTACTCAGGATTCAAATCCTAGGATAAATAGCATTCAGGCTGTGAGTCCATCCCCTGATTCTCCTGGAATGAAGAAAAGAGGTTTGTCTAAACAGAGCCTTTGCCTCATTTCAGATTCAGAGACTAAAGCAGTTTGCCCCTACAATAGTTCATCATCAGGGACATCACTACTCAAAATAAAATTGGGAGGCTGGGAGATATGGGAAGTAGATACAAAAAGCGAGATGTCACTAAAATCAACTTTTCTATTTAACTGCTGACTTCTATCAGTCCAAATGAACTAGAATTGACTTGCTATTACTTTCTGAGTTTTAAATGCACACACATATATTTAATGGAGAGTTAGAGCATTATTACTATCTTCTTAATTAAGTGAATTAATTGAAGGGTAGAATTGATGCACTATTACATTGTTCCATTTTTTCCCCCACATTTGACAGGAAACACATATGTTCAACAATGTTAACAATTAAACAAATCTTTGCAGATCTTCACATAGGGGATTATTTTGAGAGCAAGGAAAGCTACTCTTATCTCAACCAAATTTCTATATTTTTCTGCAATTAATGAGTAATTCTAGGATTACATTTAGAAATCACTGAAATGTTCCTTATTCTGAAACAAGTCTACCCTCTGTCACACTGTTGTCCCACCAACTATGGAAAACCTTGTAATGATCTGCCTTTGCATGACTGACAGATTCTCTCCAACTGGACTTCATGGCCTTGCCTCCTTCCAGTGAGCACTGCTCTGATGCAGGGGGGTCATCATGGTTTTACAGATGCCTGGTGTTTTACATGTGACAATTGTAAGTGTGAGTACAGTCATGTGTTCTTTAACGATGGGTATACATTCTGATAAATGTATCATTAGATGGTTTAATCATTGTGCAAATATTGAGTAAACCTATCACTCCTAGAGCCATGATGAGCAAAACAACACAGGACTGAATCAAGCACAAAATAATATATTGCAATCAAGAGATATGGTGTACATGAGGCGTATAAAGCTGCTGCTAGCATAATGGCATACTGTTTTACAGGAAGCTTTTACATTAACAAGTAGACGGAGTATACTCCAGAGTGATGATGAAAATTATAATATAGTAAATTAATAAGCCAGCAATAGTTGTTTAGTATCCTTACTATCATGTATTTAACATAGCACATACATGATCATGTGTGCAACATTTTCATAACCTAACAGCACAACAGGTTTGTTTACACCAAGGTCTTTATAAACATTAAATAATATGCTGTGCTACAATGCTATAATGGCTATGGCATCACTAAAAGATAACACTTTTCAGATCCATTATAATCTTATGGGGTCACCATCCTATTAGGCATCTGTTGTGTTGTTTACCAGAACATAGACATATAGCAAATGACTATGTAACTGAATGTAGGGAAAGTAACCCTTTCTTCCCTAGAGTTATACTTTATCATGAAGTTGACTGTCCCTGAACTATGTTGGATAACTGTCAGGTTCTTTCATTTCCTCTCTGGAGTACTTGAGGGTTGGCAGTGCTGTAAGAAGCCCTACATTGTACTCAACACTACTCTATCCTCCCTGGGCTCTGTTGGTAGTCAAGTTCACAGATCCTGGCTTCTTTTTTGAATTGAGTTTTCCTTTAAAAAGTTTTTGTCTCTTCATACAAATGGGCTGTTTATGGATCATTCTTCAGTTTTACAGGTAGATACTGTTTATTTTTACTCTCAATGTATGTTATCTTATCTAAAGTCAATCCACCTCTACAGAGTTTTAAAGGGTTTTCGCAAATTCATGGACCATGGGCTCAATTATTTCAACTAAACTCTATGGCCAAGACTCTAGTTGTTTAATGCTTCTTCTAGTTCTGTTTATCTGTGAATTGTGTTTTTGACTCTTTGGACTGCCCTTAGAATTACGGGTCTTCCTTATTTCCAAAGCTTGTTCTTCCAGAGTAGTTTAATCAAGTAATGATCCTGGATAAATAATCTGATTTGTACCCTTAACTATCTCCCAGGCTACTGATAGATAACGTTCTTTTAATCCACGTATTGCACATTTAAAGATTCAAATTCTATTTCCAATAACTTCTAATGAGTGCTATAATATACTATCACTGAATTTCTGCTGGAAAGTTTTATTTTTAAAAACAACTGAGTAAATGAGTTTTTCCTTATCCAAATTCTATTTAGTGTCCATAAGATAATATATTAATATGTCTTTTTTTCCTAGAAAATTTTTTTAAAATGTTGAAACTAAAATTTAGGGTCTTTTTTTTGTATGAAATCACTTGATTATTTTTCAATTGTAGCATTGGTTCAATAATTTTATTAATATTTATGATATACAATGAAATGATGCTGGATCTATAATAAAATTCATCGAAAATTTAAAAGAAGATAGGTGGAAGTACCCTCAATTTTTTCATTTGGTCAAAAATCCCTTTAAATCTTTACTTAGTTGTATTAAAAGAAAAAAATTAAAATAATTCTGTAGTTATTGATAAACAATGTTATTTTTTAATGTAAGAGGAAGCAGCATGTGCAGTGTCCTGAGGTAGAAGTGTGCCTGTTGTGTTTGAAGAATAGGAAGTGAATCTGTTGGGCTGGAGCAGAGTGTGGGGTGGTAGAAGGTAGGCAATATGATCAGAGAGGTAACAGGGTTCAGAAGGCCACTGTCAAGGCTCTGAGTATTACTAGGATAATCAACCTAGGAGAGGATTGGGATTAGAGGAGTGACCTGGTCTGTCTTTCCTTGCAAATATGCACTCTGTTTATAGACTTTGCATTTGTAAAGCCGTAAGGAGTAGGAAGATTTAAAATGCAGAGAAAATAGGAAGTACGGACAGAATGAAAGTAGGGTAGATGTGAAACAGAGAAATCAAAGATAAATCCATGTCTTTAAAAAACTAAACTGGTACAGTAAATATTAGATTTATAATTGAGGTTTTTACAAGGATTATTTCTTAAAAAAGAAATGGTTTAAGAAATTTTCTGAAAACAGGGGCTTCTGATTAATATTCTTAAAGAACACACGTTGAAGCAAACCTGTATTTAATTAATATTCTCAGACATGCATATAAAGAAAAATGATTTTGATAAATTTAGAGAAGGGCATAGATCAATTTATTTGTGAGTCCTTTCATGTGGGAGACAAATGCTAACTCTTACAAATAAATTTATTAGACGTAATCTGGGAAATTTGACCCGTCAACGTACAGGCAAGAAGAAGATGAAACACACAGAAGATTTAGTAGAAGATATTTAATGAAAGAACTACTTGCAGAGATATGGGCAGAGTGAAAGGGACCAATAGGAATGGAGGTGAGAATCAATGAGAGCCCTGGTTGTTCAGTTGAAGGGTGTCAGTCCATGGGACACTGGGAAGGAAGCAAATGGCAGAGATGGAATATGCAGGGACAAAACAGGAGGGGGAATGCACAGCACAGAACTTCACATCATTTGAGGAGGATCTGAGCATCAAGACATAAGTTAGAAATATGCAAGTTGGAAAAATCAGGAATTTCATCCCTATATTGGTATCATAGAAGATTCAGAAGTAACTGCCTACTTTCTCATTTAGTCTGTGCTGAAGAGCTCAGATTCTGGGAGAAGAAACCTCCAAGAACTGGCTTGAATCAAGCACCCATTCTTGTGATGGGAAGTTGGTGACAACCACTGTGACGAGAGCCCAGTTCTAACCCTGTGGAGTTAGGAAAGAACGTACCTAAAAGAAAGTGATTATAGATAAAGCAGATCAACATCAGGCCCCCTTCTGCAATATTAAAATAGTTACATTGTTTTATTGTCATAATTACCAAAACAGAATTCTTTTTCCCTAAATTGACAATGATACAGTGATATTATTTAATTAATTTCTCAATTCCAATGAGATCAAAGCTTTATCCTTTGGTGGGATTCTCTATTTTCTTTTCTCCAATCTAAAACACTCTCCCTAAGTCCAGGTCATTTGTTTTAGAATTTTAAAACTTACTAAAGTGTTAAGAAAAGAGGGTGCCAGTGTACAATGATTGCCTCTATTGGCATGAATGGATAAACCAAACTTTGGACTGTAGATTTTGCCAATTGTTAGGGGGGAAAAAAGATTCACAAAAGCTAAATTCCTTTAACTTAATTATGCATTCTAATTGATTCAGAGACAAAATAATATAGTCTTATTTATAATAATATGCAATTTTATATCCAAACTCTCTCTGAAATTTCCTGCTAAAGAGGTGGAGACGGTTAGCTCTCAGACTCAAAATTGATCAGTAGTTTCTTGATTGGTGACAGTATTTATCTCCTGTCTCTGAGATATCTGTCTTGTGGTTTGGCCTTGGGAGTAAAAGATTAAAGGGGACAGAATTTTAAGAAGGGAATTCAAATGTATTAGTTCAGTATTGGCAAATTGTTAATCTGTTTTCATCTTGTTTATTAATTGATCTGGTAACCAGACTTTTAATCACTTCAATAGTAAGAAATGAGCATGCTTGAAAATATGTTTATATTTCTCACTGAAATAAGAAGTATGGCATTTCAATTAGGAGAGCAGACAACTCGGTAGCCAGACAGATCATGGTCAGGAGGTAGCTCTGTTGATAAAAGCAATATAAAATTTTTATGTTAATAAACTCTCCATCCTAGAGGGCAAACTGGAGATAATATTTGTCTTACAAACTTGTGGTGAGTTCTAAGTGAGAGATATTGGTGGAGCATATAGCACATGACCCAACCCGAGTAAGCCTGTATTATCCTTAGAAATTATAGAGGTAATATTACACTCCAGGATAAAAGATGCAAGTCCGTAATTACAGTATACTGTGAGAATCACTCCAGCAGTGATATGTTTAGTGATTTATATTTTGGTGCTCTGAGAGCAGAGAAGAGAGAACACTAGATCAAGCCTGAGGATTCCTGAAGGAGGTTCTTTCATTCACTCATTCCTTGAGAAAAACTTAGAGTTTCTAGTAGGTACCAGGTTTCATTTAGTAACTTCAACAGTGAACACGATCAGGAAGTTTGCTGCTTTTGTGGTCCTTTCTGATGAAGTAGGGAAAAGTGAAATAAATAACTATACAAGTTCATTTCAGAAAGAATAAGCAGTACTTAGAAAATTGATAAAGATATAATGGGGAGGAGCAAGTAAGGAAGTAAATTGAAGAGCTTGTCAAGTAAATGAAGAGATTTTTTTCTGCTTGGATCCACTCTTCACCTCTTTTCTTTCTTGTCTTTGCCCTGTTCTGGACATTTGAAGAGATATCTGATCTCTGGGACCCTAGTTGGGTTTGTGGAGAGGAAAGCCTGGTAAGAGGTTAGAGGAAGAGAAGAGAATGAGTAGATGGTTTCCTCTTTGATTTTACAATCGGTGACTACACATGTTAGATTTAAATAGAAGTCAATCATTAATTTTTTTATTCCTATACTCCATAACAGTTAATTTTATATATAATTAGAACAAATTAAAAATTTGAGATAAATAAATAATTCAGCAGATGAATGAATAAAGAAAATGTGGAGGCTGAGGATATAGGGCAATTGGTAGAGTGCTTGCCTCACATGCACAAGGGCCTGCATTCAATCCCTGGCACCACAAAAGAGAATAAGAATAAGAATAAGAATAAGAATAAGAATAAGAAGAATAAGAATAAGAATAAGAAGAAGAAGAAGAAGAAGAAGAAGAAGAAGAAGAAGAAGAAGAAGAAAAAGAAAGAAGAGAAAAAGAAAGAAAATATGGTATATATACATAATGGAGTATTACTGAGCCATTAAGAATGATGATTTTATGATATTTGCCAGTAAATGGAAGGATCTAGAGACTATCATACTAAGTGAAGTGAGCCAGTCCCCCTAAAAATAAAGGTTGATGTTTTCTCTGATATGTGGAAGCCAATCCACAATAAGGGTGGTGGTGGGAGTGGAAGTTCCTAAGATTAAACAAAGGGGAATGACGGGAGGGGAGAGAGGATAGGAAAAGGAAAGACAATGGAACGAGTTGGACATAATTTTTGCATGTATATATATGAATACATCACAGAGCATTCCATCATGGTGAACATCCACAAGAATTCAGTCCTAATTAGAATCAGATAGATTTCATGCTCGTATAGTTATATCAAATGAATTCTATTTCTATGAATAACTAAAAAGAAACAATTAAAAATAATGTAATATATGTAAAAATAATCCAATGAGATTTAGAATTTAGACTTGGTTAAAATACATACATAAACACTTCCTGCCACTTGAATGCTTTTTTAAAAAAAATATGAACTGTATTTCTATCTCTTTTGTTTCAAACACATGGCATAACACTTATGTTAAGATACTAGAAGTATTCCAAGGGTATCCATTATCAGACACATTTAACATAATTTCTCCATGTACATTAGGCAAAGCATTAAGAAGATAAAATTACAGTATATGAAGAGTGGGAAGAAAGGTAAAATACTTTTTATTTAGCGGTGATAAGATTGCACTTCAGTTAAATGAAATAATGCAGAGTATGGAGGGTCTTTTTTTTTTTTTTTTTGTCTTTTCTTCTCTGTCCTTGAATTGCAGATCCCAGAGATTGGGCAGTTAATGGTGGGTATTCATTGAGTTTTTACTGAACTGATTGATATATTACTTCAGTAAAGATAGATATTTATAAGATTAAAATTAAAAATAACTGAATTTCTGTTTCATGAAAAATAAACCAAAAATTTAGAAATTGAATTAGAAGTGAATCTATTCATTTATAATAGCCAAAATACAAATAATTTGAAGAAAAATCATCATATTACTAAAAAATATTAAAGAATTATGTGGAAAAGACCATGGAATTCTATTGAGAAAAAAATAAAATAAAGTCTATTAAATTAGCACTCCTAGCAGGGACTAGCTCAAAAGGGTAAACAGAACATTCATCTGCCTCATCTTTGAAATTTAAATTCCTTAAAATAATAGAAATGAGGGGCTGAGGCTGTAGCTCAGTGGCAGAACGCTTGCCTAGCATGTGTGAGGCACTGGGTTTCATCCTTAGCACCATATAAAAATAAATGAATAAAATGAAGGCATGCTGTCCATCTACAACTACAAAAAATTTTTTTTAAAATGATAGAAATGATAAGTTTTACAGAAATAGCATAATGCAAAAATTGACACAGATTTCTCTCTACCCATCAGAAATTTCAAGACCTTTCAGGAATATAGAAAATAAATGTTATCAACGTTTTGGAAGAAAGGTTTGGAAGATAACATTTTTATAAATAAAACCCAAACAAGGAAAAGTCCTTCAGGGAGTAAGCACTGCAAAGACACATATTTTTTAGGGTACTTCACACTCAATAAGGAAAGTGCAGAAGGGTTCCCGGGGGCAATTTTCCAAGTATTCGAAAATTGGGTTCAGAAGAGTTGGACCATATGTGACCCTCAGAAATCAAAGAAATAGAGCAGAAATTATTTGACTTTATCAAAAATTAAAAACCATTTTTCAAAAAAGACAAGTGAAATAAATGAGTGTATTGCATTTTTTTTAAGATAAAAAGAAAACCAAATAATTTTTGAAATGAGATAAAAGACAAAACTACAGAGAAGGCTTTCTTTATTTTTAATTTTCTTATTGTTTTTAGAGAAAATAAAGTCTACAAACGCACACACCCATTGAAGAACTTGGATGAATCGGAAAGCATTCTGATATGGCATAAATTAGTAATACAATTCAATAAGAAGAACATCAAATAAACCAATAATTAGAAAAAAAAATCTAAAGACAGTCATGGATACTTTTAAATACACATAAATTCTACCTAAATGATACATAATGTATATGGATATAACCGTTGTAGAACTCAGAAAATAAAATGAGGCTTTCAGATCTCAGTCTATGGAAAGGTTGGTAAAACCAAAGCTGGTTGAGAACAGAAAATAATTTATAAAATTGCCACCACTATTATATATTTTATGATTTAATATAAAATATGCAAACGTGATTAGAGTGTAAAACTAGGTGATAGATGAATAACTATAAGGAACCCAATGAACATATAAAATCTGTTCATCCTTATTAATAATTGCAGAATTCCAGGTAAAACCACAATAGATCTTTTTTTCTAGATCTTTTTAAATTGAAAAAATTGAATATCTTATATTGCTGCAAGTACATAAAACAGATAACCTCCTGTAATCTAAATGGAAATATGTGTTGGTACAGTTTTTGGAGGGCCAATTGATTGTATTAAAAGGAAATATACACATAACTTTAGTAAATCTCCTTACTTCCAATAGTTTTTGTCCAGATATATTTCACATGTACACAGAGTTGCAGTAAGGATATTAATTGCAGCATTGTTTGTAATAGTACAAAGAGAAAAAGAATTCAAATGTTCATTAGTAAAGAAGATGTTAAATAAATTATGATTCATTCATTCTGCAAGACCAATTCACCCCTTACAAAAACAACAGTATAAATTTCATCATGGTAATAACTTCAAGATGAATTTTTAAACATTAAATTCAAGTGCTGGCACAATATGTATGTTAAGACATTAGCTATATAAAATTTTTAAAAAATTATAAATGCATATAAGCGATTGTACAATGAAAAGTCTGGAAAGAATGGACCATTGCCAGTAGAATGAGAAGGAGTTGTTAGAATGTCAGGTTAACCCTTATCATTTTGTACTATGCAAATTTTGGACAAAAATTAAGTATTATTGAATGTTTAAATAATTAAATATTAACTAATAAGGAAAGTATATATTTTTTTACATGGAGAGGTTCAGTAACATTGTGATAGTTCTTTCTAAATCTCTCTATATTATGTAATATTATTGTAATTATAAATATAAGTGGCAAAGATCTATAGAAATAATTCTACATGTATTTGTAAAAAATACACATTAAATCTATGTGTTTTAAAATATAAACATATGCACTGTTTCTTGCCATTGGTTATTATTTCTATTTACAAATTTTAAATTGCAATCTTATTGTTTCAAATTAAAATACTTTGATTTCATGTGGTGTTAGACATTATTATATATTTATTAAAATTTGTCTATTGAATCATGGATTCATGGCTATTTTTTCTACTGGAATATTGTCTTTACTTATATAAAACTTTTTTAACTTTATATAAAACCTTTAAGTAGAAAATCTTTATGTACTTTATATGTACAAATGTATATGATGTATGAGTAAAACATATAAAATGTGTATAGCTTTTTATTCATATAAATCTTTGTATTAAAAACTCTTTATAGATGAAAGATATAGATTCTTTTTATGATGTTATATTTCCTAACTTTTATAATTATGCTTATACTATTTTGAACATAAGTTTTGTACTTGCATATATTCAAATCAATGTTTTCTCTTATGGTTTTTTTTGTTTGTTTTTTTTTTTTTTTTTTGTTTAAATGACTTTAAAGTTTTCCCCAGTGTTTTTTTTTTATAAACAGTTACATACATGTTTACCTATCATGTCTTTAGTATTAGCATCATAATATTTGTCACCTTAATTTTACTTTAAGAAATAATATGAAGCTATATTCTACCTTTCTTACTTCTCAAATGGTTATTTAACAATTCTATTGCATTTGTTATATCTCATACTCTGACTCACTGAGTAGAAATTACAACTTTCAGCTGCAAATCATACTAGAATATGTTTCTGATTTTCATTCTATTACATTCTTATCTGTCTTTTACTGTGCTCATTATGGCTCTATCTGCTCTAATACTTTGAAAATCTCTTCTTAATTTTCTTTTTTAATGAAAACTTTTAAATACACATATTTTGTATATATTTAGGTGTGTATCCACACACACATATTTTTTTTGTATGGGGGATTGAACCCAGGAGTGCTTCACCACTGACCCATGTCCTTAGTCCATTTTATTTTATTTTATTTTATTTTATTTTGAGACAGGGTCTCACTAAGTTGCTGAGACTGGCCTTACCTTGTGATCCTCCTGCCTTAGACCTCTGAGTCATTGGGATTACAGGTGTGTGACACCTGTAATTTTTATTTTTAGTTTTAATTTATAGCTTTCTGACTATTTTATAAAATAATAAATTAACTCAAGTGAACCTTATAAACATTTTGTCATGTTTGTCCTCCAAGAAAAAAAAAATACTATAAATCGCCTACTTTTGCTTCAAATTAAAAGATCCGATTTGGAAAGAACCACTTTCCTTATGGATATTGAGTCTTATAGTAATGGACAGGAACATATCCTAGTTTATTCAAATATGTTTTTAGGTCTTTAATTAAAATTGGCGTTTTGAACTATGGATCTCACACATTTCTTGTTGAGTTTAAAACCGTCATTTTCAGTTTTAGTTGTGGGTATCAAGAAATGAATCCTTGTTCTTTATATTGTCTTAATGGCTACTGTTGATGCTTAGGAAAAACATTATTTTTTTTCATGTGTGCTTTTTACTGAGTTTCTAAATTCTATTATTCTTATTGATGGTTATCCCGTTGATTCTTTTGGGCTTTCAGGGAGACAATATTATCAATTGAAAATAACATGCATTACAGAAATGCTGCATTTGAGTGTCTTGTTCTGATATTAATAGCGCTAGTGTTTCACAGTAAGCCTGATGTTGGTATTTGCTAGACAGATAGATAATCAAATTTACCTGTGTATATGACTCAGAGAGGCTGTGCAGCTGCCGTTTCTGAAGTATCTTTTCACTGTTTCTTACCATTGCCTTCTTCAACAGAGACGGTCTTGACCTTACTTCTATGCATGTGAAATATGTGCTTTAACATATTCTCCTGTCCTGCTAAGACTATAACATTTCATCCCTTAAAACCTTTAAGTTCCACTGAGAATTTTCCAATAAGCTGTCAAACTTCAAGTCACTCATCTATCTTTTTTGTCTCATTTCACATGTGCTTGCGTCTGCTGCATGAAAATTTTATTTTAGACTCATATTAATCTTCTGCTGCTGTCTGCAATTTGATCTTAAGCTGAGTATTAAAGGAGTCAGGGAACATTTTAAAAGATGTACAGTTCTTGAATATACTGAACAGCAGTCATTACAAATACTGATGAGACATTCTTATGAAATAAAATCATAATTGATATTCTCTCATGAGTTCTCAGAAATTGGCTTCCTCTGAAGTACAAGGTACTTTGACATCATGACATCTAATGACAGATGATGGTAGTCCTGTTTCTGAGATGGTTTTGAAAAACTCTCTTGCTCAGTTCAGTGGATTTTATCCTAAGGTAATTTGTGAAGGAAGGGACTGAAACATACAAAGCAATTTTCTCCAAGTTGTTCATGATTCTCCCTGCTTCTTTTTCTCTCATTGTTTCCATTCTTTTATTGCTTTTATTCTACACCATCTTTTTTTCAAGTTCTCTCTTCTTCCCAAGCAACTTTGTTATGTAAACCCATATATTAAACAGCTTTAAGTCAACACTCTGAAAGTGAAGGCACTTGATATTATATATTGCTGACAACTTCAAGTTAATACACTGATAAAATACACTCATTCCCAAATTGGAAAAACAATCTATTTTTTTTGAGAATTAGGACAAATAAAATGAAATTCTTGGAGGAACCAATGATTTATGATCCTTTTTAGACATTTCTTGGTTTTATTTTGATATTTTGTTGTTTGCTAATTCTGTCATATTGGTATAGACACTGAAACTCAGAAAAACTTTTACTAAAATAACTGCCTGGTCATGATTACGAAGAAATTGAAATAGAACAAAGAGAGGAATTGGCTAAAAGAAAAGAGAAGCTTACTTAAACTCAGTCAGCATAACATTTAAGATGGTATATTTTTACATTATTATAAAATTTAAAATTTATGTTAAAATATACATTTTCACACTCATGACTGAAAATAGAGAGATTGGAGAACATGCAGAAAGGGAGACAGTAAAGAAATGTCTTCATCCTAATGGAGAAAAGCTGCTGGAGCACTTGGGCCTTTCTTAAGCAGAACTCTGTTGTAATCAAGGTTTGTTTTAATCCATCCTATGACTTTCTGCAACCCTCCACACCTGGTATCCTCATCTCACCTCTTGGATTTCCAAGTGCTTACTTTGAAAGATCGGAGCTCTCCCCTTTTTTCTTACCATTAGAATTTGGCCACTTATACTTATTTTTGGGGTTCTGGATTTTGATTAGTTGAAAACAGATGGTGTCTGAGTCAGGGCATAGCGTACTGGGAAAAGAAATTTAGCATAGACTATAGTATTAGAATATGGTAAAGGAAATTTTCAAAATTCTAACTGAGTTGGCTTAAAGACTTCTTGTTTCTGTTTCTTCTACCTTTTCCACATCTGTTAATCCCTCACCAAAGCATTCAATTGTCTTCCCCCCCCCTTTGTCTCTCTCATTGTTAACTGGCTTCATCACTGCACAATTTTTCAGGAAAATACCTTGATTGACCCTACTCTTTTTTTTTTTTTTTTTTTTAATGCTAGGCCATTGCCATTGTTGCCAGGCTGATCAACCTCTCCTTCCTGAAGTGTCTACCCACTTTCCAAAAAATATGGCTGTAGATGACAAGAACCCAGAGAATCAGGGACTGTTGGCAAGGCAAGATTTCCTTTGATGAGGCTGTGGGCAGGGAGGCAAGGCTTGTATCTGGAACAGATGTTTTGGGACATTCATGAGTCTTGAAGCTCTTCAGACTTCCAGGCTGCCCTGCTGAGTGACTGGTGAGTTTGGCAGCACATTTTGCTTCTTTTAGCTAATCCAGTGGGTTTGGAAGACACAGAGGGATTCTGAGAATGCTTTCCTCAGCATGAGTTGCATGCTGTAAATTTCACTTGAGAATGCTCCCTCTTCTGAAGTGATGATTATATTCTGACCAAATCCCGAAACATCTCTACTTCCTACATGATCTAAGTGAACCCTGACCGGCACACATGCCTCTAAATGTGTTCTATTGATTATATAACTTATCTTAAGAGATAGGTCAGTTCAGTCACAGTCTCTGTCACACATTTCCTCTCGCTATTGGTGACCAATAGACTTACTCACATGTGAGTTGATATAAGTAAACCTTGATAAGAAAGAAATTCCGTCCCCTGCTTAAAGATCTGCACGAAAATAGACAAGGATAAGGGGAAGGAGGTCAGTTGTCCCTTCCAAGGCGCAGAGCTTTAATCTGAAAAGCCCCAAGCCGCTGATTGCCCAGGGTTGCAAAGACCTAGTCACTTTGGTCGTCTGCCTCTTTCTGTGTGCGCGCAGGCGCGACTCTGTCTCTTACACGCACACACACACACACACACACACACACACACAGTCACTTGCCTTTTTATTCATGAAATTTGTTTGCTATTGTCAAACCTGAATTTCTTATGTGCTCCTAGCATAAAGCGTAATTTTCGGGGGTGTTGAATCAGTCTCTCCCTTTTCCCCCATCTGTATCATCATTCAAACAGGCGTTCAGACAGTGTATCCATGAGTTTTAGGGTATTTGTTTCTTTTGGACGAACTCACTAGCTTAAGCTGTGTGTGTGTGTGTGTGTGTGTGTGTGTGTGTGTGTCCGTCCGTCCCTTAGCCTATCTTCTTTAGTACACACATATGCCAAGTCTCCCTCGCAACAAGTCCAAATAAATGTCTCCAAGGGCTGTTGAGTTCAATGTCACGCTGGGCAGAAGTGGAGCCAGAGTGGAGGAGAGTGAGTGGCGTGCGGGCGGGGAGAGACCCTTTCCGGCCAGCAGAGGGCAGCCGAGGGGAGGCGCTGGCGCGTGAGGGCTGAGCTGAGCCTCGCCTCGCCCCGCTCCAGCAGCCTCAGCATCAGCACCAGGCGCGGCGGAGCCCGGAGCGCAGCCACTGAGGGCAGCGGCGGCGGCGGGAGCCAGGCGCGCAGCGAGCAGCGGCGCGGGCGGGAAGCAGCAGCCGCCGCCGCCGCCGCCGCCGCCGCGACGGGCAGCCGAGTTTACGGGCAGCCGGCTTGGGCCCCTGCCCCTCGGCTTCGTGCCTCCGGCGCCGGGCGGCCGGCGAGTCTGGAGTCCGCGCTGTCTCCTGCCGCGTCCTCCGGGCATGGAAGGAGGCTGCAAGCCCAACTCCTCGTCTAACAGCCGGGACGATGGCAACAGCGTCTTCCCCTCCAAGGCGCCCGCGACGGGCGCGGGGCCGGCCGCGGCCGACAAGCGCCTGGCCACCCCGCCTGGGGGTGGAGGGGCCGGCTCGAAGGAGCACGGCAACTCCGTGTGCTTCAAGGTGGACGGCGGCGGCGGCGGCGGCGAGGAGCCGGCGGGGAGCTTCGAGGACGCCGAGGGACCTCGTCGGCAGTATGGCTTCATGCAGAGGCAGTTCACCTCCATGCTGCAGCCTGGGGTCAACAAATTCTCCCTCCGAATGTTTGGCAGCCAGAAGGCGGTGGAGAAGGAGCAGGAAAGGGTTAAAACTGCAGGCTTCTGGATTATCCACCCTTACAGTGATTTCAGGTGAGGGCTCCCAGTCGCCGCCCCACCCTCCTTTCCAAGCGCGCTCTCTCACACCCTTCTCTGTTCTTAGGAAGGGGGTACCCCAGGGACTCGAAAGTCTGGGGGTGTGTTGGGCAGGAGGTGAGTAGCCCTGGCAGCTGCTACTTGGGCAGACAAGGCTCTACTTTTCTCCAACTAGTTTCCACCCAGTAGGGGTTTGAATGGTGAGATCCTGTTGCCAGCAAGCCTCGGGAAACAGTTCTCTGTTTTGTGAACTTTGGGGACAGATCTGGGAATGGTGAAGGCCATGGTGATCCCCAGAAGGAAGGATGCTAAGTTGTACCAAGGAAACTTTTACTTCAGTGATGGGAGGAAGAGGGCAGACACCCTTCCTAGTGCCTCTCCCTCAAGATATCTGTCCTTCCCAAAAGGAGAAATGCTGCTCTAGGGTTCAGGAGAGGGTAGGATAGCTGGAGACGGTAACTCACAGGTCCTTGGGGACCTCTCGTCCCTGAGGAGTGTTAATCTGTTGTTCTTATGCTTATTCGCACCGGGTATCCTCATCTCATTTCTTCCGAATAGTGGCTGGCAGGCGGAGGAAGGGTAATTGGCGCTTGGATAGGCGCTGACTTGACGTCTCAGTGGAGTGGGAACTGCCAGGCTGGGCAGGAGCTGACAGGAAGCCTCAGAGTTCCTGAAACAGAGACAGGGGGCGTTTCCAGAGCCCCCTTCCTGAAATAGAGCTACACCCTTTCTTGACCTTGACTAGGAGTCTATTTCAGAAATCTCTTTCTTGTTTCCCAGCTCGGGAGGAAGGGCAACAGAGCTGTTAGCAGGAGAACTCTGCTTCGGAGTATGAAAATTAAGACGTTTCCTGATCTCATTCATTGCCCAAATATTCATTCGGTTACAAGCATGTTTAGAGATTGTCAAATGAAGGTCGTGAAGAAGATCCTATTAGCGTACACATATCGTGCTGTCACGTTATATTAGCTCCTGAACAGGTCAGGGCTTTCCTTTTGAAAATCAAAAAGTAGTAACTCTGGATGGTATTTATTTATTTATTTAACTGAACTCTTTTGAAAAAGAGAAATGAATCAACTAAAGGAGTTTGAAAGCATACCGAGCAGTTTTAATAGACTCCTACTAAACAGCAAACAAATATAGCATAAAAATGCAGCATTATTTTGAATTGTGTTTAGAAACTAAGGAAATTGCAATCAACAGTATGCTTTAATGGGAGCTGTCCATAGTTCTGAATGACATTAGCTGTTTGGAAAACCCATAGTCCCGCCAAACAAAGCCTCAAAACGACTGTCTTTGCGTTCCCTGAGATATTTATCTGTCCCAGAAATCAGTAGCCTCAGTCATTTATATGTAGAGCAAATGTATTTTACAAAAGGTTCGATTTTAAGGTACTTATTTTCAAAATACACTGCAAAGTCTAAAGGAAAATTTATAAAAGCTAATGACATCTGTGGTTCATAGATCACAAAGAGTTTGGTTGAGAGAATATTCATTCTGAAAGGACCTACTAAATAATCAAACGTGTTTCCTCCATTAGGAAGATACTTAAAGAAGCAAACCTATAAATGACCTTGATTTAAGACAAATTAGATTGTCATGCTATTTAGAATTTCAAAGCTTGGAATCAAGAGTAGAATACTGTCTCTTCTTTAATTCCCCATGGAAAGATCTTGCAACTCATATTTTTTTTTAAATGGAAACATGCTTCAGTGTTAAAAACAAAAATGAAAGTGGTTTATTTTCAGAAATATGTGACATTCAACAGTAACATGCAAATAAAATGCTAAGCTTTGTTTATTTAATTTTACACTCCTTTGAATGATTATATGCAATGCTTTTATTTCTTCAGCAATGTCAAAAGCACAACACTTTTAAAGTGATAGCATATATCAAACAATAAAACTTTTTTTCCTACTTACTAGATACAAACATAAGGCCATCTTTCAGGAATTAGAATAATGTGCCAAAATCCTTTGAATGAATGAAGTAAAGAGATTCTCTCACATTTTCCCAAGAAGGTCTTGAGAGAAAAAAATATCTCTAAAAATAAACATTGTTGCTGCACACAGGAAGAATTTGACATCTTGTGATGATTTAATTTTGTCATGTATTTCAAAGAAATAGAAAATCACTAAAAAGTGAGCTAATACACTAAATAAACTCCAATGTAGAGTAGTATAGAATATTTGATTTTCCCTTGTGTAAATGGAAAAAAGAAAATGGCAGACATAAATATTCATTATTATTTAGGTTTTTAAAAGTATAAGATATCTGAAAAATAAAATATAAAATTCATAATTACAACATACACTGGTTCTCTAAAACAGCAGAAGTAATTGTATGCTTATTTGCATTCAGAAGACATTTATATATTGTTATTATTTTATTGTTTTGTATGTTTTCAATACCAGCATAAACTTTGACATGTCAGCATAATGTAGTGAACAAAGCAAAAATCTGAAAGATAAAATTGGAGCAGTAATTTTTTTTTGTAGGAAAAGCAATGTGTGAATAATATTCAGCAGATACTCCAAATTTGTGGTCATGATTTGTTCACCTCAGTCTTTCCCTAAAGAAAATGCTTGAAGGAAGAATTGCCGTAATTCCTAAAATGCTAAACTTAATTATTTAGCAACTGAGTGACACACAAGAATAGATTTCCATGGAGGAGTAGATTTTGAAAATAAAGATTTCTAGACTATTTTTTCCTTGACACTATCATCAGTCTCTGTATGACCAGGGAAGTTTGCTGAATATGCTTATTGCTCACCCCAACAAACAGAGTGTAGCATGACCCTGCACGCTAGGCCATGTCATGACTTGAATACTGTTCCTAATGTTCCAGTTTCCCTTCTCAGGAAGACTTCTAAGGCTGGTTCCTTTCCACTTACCTCTAGAGGCAGGGCTGTGCTCCTGCTGAGACTCCCAGAGAGCTAGTTAATGCCTCTTTCACCCACCAGAGCCCAAGAGTGCTATTGCTGTGTCTGGCAGGTAGTTTTCTTCAACCTCCGGTGTAAGTAGGGCAGAGACACTGTATTTCCCTTATTTCTCTGGAGAGGATGATGTTAGAAACCCTCAGGGAGTAAAGAAGAGCCCCAAAATATTGATACTGTAACAAATAACTGAGGGGAAGCTAGAGAATTTAGTAAAAAAAAAATCTTGTTTTTGTTTTTACTATAAAATGTAAGCAACCAGTCAAGGGAAGATATAAATAGGTGCTTCAAAATTTTTTTCTTTTTGCAGAGATCTTATGTATTGAGGGCATGCTCTCAGTCTTATGTGAACCACACATACATAGTTGATTTCAAGATTAAATATAGATCTTTAAAATTTCTATTAGAGATTATATATTTATTACAATTTTACATTTTATTCATTTAATGGAAATGACACTGGTCAATTACTGTGCTTTCACAGCCAACTGATAGTTATGAGATAATTATTCAAATGAAAGAATATTTAGAATCCTTTTGTGGATGACTTGTGCTTGTGCGTATGTGCACTGTGCTCATGCGCAGTGCTGGGAATCGAACACGCGCATGGGAGGACCTCATGCATGGGAGACAAGTAATTTTTATTATGCCAGCAATTTACCTTGGAAAAATTTATTATAAGAGGGCTTGCTGTTTTAGGGATTTTGATGTTATATTTTTGGATTATGTTTACACAGAGGGCTCTTTTAGAAATAATACTTCTACTCTATATAGATGCCAGCTGACATTTTGCCCCTCATAATGGAAGAGATTTTGTGTTTTGACTTCTTATTTCCTCTGCTGCTTTTCATCACTATTGTGAGTAACTGTGAAAAGCTTACTGTGCCGGTAAGTATTCAGAGACTCTGGAGGCGAGAGATGGGGGTCACTTCCTGAAGATATTGTACTTCTGGCCTTCCATCTCTGCCCTGGAGTGCATCCATCTGTACTAATGTTAGTGGTCACTGACGTGTTCACTAGGGAAAGTAGGTTTCACCCGTATTCTACCCATACAGAGAGACCAATTGCTTCTGGGAGCTTCTCACAAGAAAACAATTCAACCTACTGGGGTTTAAAGTCTAATTAGCCTACTGTTATATTATCTTTAGACTGAAACTGTCTGCATTATCCCAGCAATGCATCTTGTGTTTTCCAAATCAACAGAGTCAAATAAACCATAAGGCTTTACTTACTTGTTTCCACATTCCATAAATATTTTTATAGCTTAAGTTTTTCTTAGTGGCTTTAGCATCTATGAAACCCAATTAAAGTGAAATAATTTACAGATTGGAAGGAATGAATTTATTGTTACCTTTTCTTACTATACATAAATCTTAAAATTTTAGCAGATATTTCACTATTAAATTATATTTTATAAACATTACATTGATATGATATTATTAAAATATTACAAGGTATTTTTGGGTTTATTTTTCTGAGAAAATTTCCTCTTAAACCAACTTTTGAAGACTTGTTATAAATTGAGAATCAATGGAGAAATACAGTTTACCAAAAATATTTACTTATTTTGACACATACTTATGAACTTCTCTGTTAACTAATAATGCAATTGCATTGAAAGATACATTACTTATTATTTTTATCATGGAATTCATGAGTTCAATTATATCTACTTGACCAAAAACCATAAACAAAAACAACATTACCATCAAAAATATAACTTAAATAGTATTGAAATTGTGCATTATTCTAGTAAATGAACCTATGTCCCAAGTGAGCATGAGACCAAAAATGGACTTGATATAATTTTCAGGTAAGCAGCTTGCTATTCTGAGTGTAATTTTTTGTTATGCAGATAGTTTACTTCATTGTTTAGAGATAGAAGTTGGGCTTAGGAATAAGAATTTCAAATATAGTCACTAGTAATTATAGTAAAAATTATGGCAGATCATTACCACTGGGTAATACTGAAAAATTTCAAGGTCTGTGACAAATTTTGATTTTATCATTTTATGTAAAGAGATAGCAAACTATAAATTAGGCCAACACCATGTAGATCAAGAACAGAGGTAATGGTAATGAAGAAAATATGCATGCACTAGGAAAAAACTATTTTTGCTTAGACTAAATAATTTTCTTCTAAGCATAGTTTTCTTATAAAGGATATTGATATACAACTTATCGTTAGCTTTATGCATAACACACACATACACGTACATACACCATCAAAAAACAAAACAAAAACAAAAAACTGAGGACCTCTTTTCCATTTTGGGATTTTCTGTTTTTTCAAAATAAGCCTTCCTGGTTCTAATAATTCTGTGTGTGTGTGTGTGTGTGTGTGTGTGTGTGTGTGTGTGGTTCATGTGTGATAGAACTACTCAACTTGTAAAAATAAACATGGAATTTGACTATTTTTGAGCTAAGAATTTATCTGAAGTTAGTCATGGTGGATCGTGACTGCAATTCCAGTGCCTCTGAAGGCTGATGCAGGAGGATTGCAAGTTCCAGGCCAGCCTCAGCAATTTAGGAGGATCCTTAGCAACTTAATGAGACCTTGTCTCAAAATTAAAAAGGACTGGAGATGTAGCTCAGCAGTAAAGCTCTCCTGGATTCAATGCCCAGTAATTCTCCCCACCTGGGGTAGGGGGAGGAATTTATCTGATACAATTCATTCAATTTGGGCTGACAAAATTGATTTCATCAGCCTTTCAAGTTTATCAGTTTCCTCACAGTATTTTTCTATTTAACATAATAACTAATTACTCAGTTAAAGCCAAGAAGCAAATTTAGGCATGCTCTATATTTACAACTTGACAATCTTATTTACATAGACCTGATTTTATTTTCAAGAACTTGGCTATAACTCAAAAAAATTAATAAGACTAATTATACACACACACACACACACACACACACACACACAGGGTGGGGAGGGAGAATTAGCAACTATTTACTAATTTTTGACTTTTCAATTTCTTCTGTTTACTAATTTTGGATGTTCTGATTTATTTCCAATACTTTGGTATTATAAGTAGGGCTACAACAAACTTTGTTGTGCATTGCTTTTTATCATATTCTGGAAAAAGTTCAGGAAATGAATTACTAACTATGGACTTTTAGGGATCCTGTACATATTAACTTTACTTATTAATACTATTTCTATTTAAGACACTTCTTGAAACAACAAGAGTGATGTAGGTTGTCTGAGGTTGAAATTTCTGTTAAGATATGCCCAGTCTAATTTAGGACAGAAAATCTAAATTTTCCTTCATTTCTATCATCAGAAAGTGATAAAAGTGATCTCAAAACAAGATTTAATATTAATTATTCTGCTTAAAATCCTTAAGTTGCTTGCCATTACTAGGAAACTCCCACTGAGCCAAAAAATCCTGAATAATCACAACCTATTTATGCAACTTCATCTCATGCCACTCCCTCTCTCCTTCCCCCTCATCCCACAAACACTGTGCTCCACCCCTCAGGTAAAATTTCAGCTCCTAGAACAAGCTGAGTTCTCTCCTGATTTTGATGAGCCATTTAACCCCATTGTTTTGAATTCTCTTTTCAGTTGTCATTACTCCATCCAACTAGTTTCGAATCACCATTTAGATTTTAGTTTATCGTATGATCACATTCATTTTATTTTCCATCTAGATCATCATTTGTAGTCTAGTGATGATTATATTTTCTATCTAGGCTTCTTGTTTCCTCAGAATTTATGATTACTTTTATGTGTATTCTTCCACTAGAATTTAAGCCTGATTTCCTCATTAATCTTATTCAGTTTTACATTCCAAGCGCTTTAAAAGTAAACGTATAGACTTTTCCTACCAAGCTTTCTTATTTTTAAACAGTTTTTCAGATATAATCCATGTATTATACAATTATCTCATTTAAAGAGTAAAAGTCATTGTACACTCACAGAATTGTATAACCATCACCACAAAACAATCCTCCAAGAGGATTCTTCATACTTATTAGCCTTCACTTTTGTTTCTTCTTCCATGCTCCCCCTTAAGGCACTAATCTACTTTCTGTCTCTACAGTTTTTTTTTTAAGAGAGAGAAAGAGAGAATTTTTAAATATTTAGTTTTCAGTGGACACAACATCTTTATTTTTTATTTTATGTGGTGCTGAGGCTTGAATCCAGTGCCCCGCGCATGCCAGGCGAGCATGTTACAACTTGAGCTACATCCCCAGCCCCTGTCTTTACAGTTTTCAAAAATTTTATTCCGGACATTTCATATCAGTGAACCACCTACATAATCCTTGCTGGCTTCTTTCATTTAGCATGTCTTTTCAATACTAATCTATATTATAAAATTTTTCAGTATCTTATTTCTTTTGTTTTTTTTTCTAAATACTATCTCATTGTATGAAGTTGTCATTTTTGGTTTATCCATCCATCAGCTGATATACATCTAAAATATGTCTACTTTTTAGAAATTATGAATACTTCTGAAAGGAATATTCATATACAAGTTTTGATGCAGGGATATATTTTAATTTCTCTTAGAAATGAAATTGGTGAGTCAATATAACAAGACTTCTAATGAATATTTATTGAATAACTAGACACTTAGTCTCCTACCTTGACATGTACATATTTAACCTTGGAGTTAATAAATCCAGATGGAGGAAGGGAAAGCTCTATTCTCTCCTCACTGTCACCTGCCACTGCATGCCCCAATTATTATATTTTCCTGCCTGATACACAAATGAATACATAAAACTGCAGAGAGGTTAAGTAGCATGAATATGACGACACAGATAAACAGTAAGAACTGGGCCAGGAATTCAGTTCCTTGTGAATCTTAATTCTATCTCTTCAACTCTTACCTAATAAGAAATAAGGCTGCCAGTATAAATAATTCTCCAAACCTTTAGGGAAACATGATGGATTAAATCTAATCATTTATACTTCCTCCTTTTTGAAACCATTCCAAAATAATATGAAAAAACACTCAGACATGTAGATCAGTAGAAGAAAGAGAAGACAGCAAAGATATCTTAACCACATTTTGAGAAATAACTGATGGAGAAATTTTCCTATTTCCACAATTCTTCATCCACTGAACCCCAAAGGAGCCTGAAACTTAAAAGTGCCAGCTAAGAAATAATTTCAGGAAAGCCGGGCTGAAAACAAAATTAAATAAGGGTTTCCTTAGTGAATGCAGAACTCTCAGTGCTGCCATTTAGAATGCTTGGAGCCAGGTCAGTTCTCCCCAAGCAGAAAACTAGAGTAAAATACTGCTAATGGGAGACATTTCAAAGTCATCCGGTTAAAAAAAAAAAAAAAAAACCTTGCTTATCAGCTAATCATTCTGTAAAAGCCCCACATAATATTCATAGAGACTGTAACTGTACTTTTTGTCATTATATTGTTTAATATGAAGTGAAAGCAAAATATTGCCAACTTCTTGAGAAAAAGCTCCACCATGAAAGGAAAAAGAAAAAGAAAGTCCAGAGGACACAGAGAGGTATTGAAATGACAATACAAAAGAGAAATGACAACATTATAAAAAAATGCCCTAATATTATATTCTGAAAAAGTTACTATTTCTGTACCCTCACTGAGAATAGTATGCTGTGAAAATAATGGTAAGTGATTAAAAAGAGTTCTCCCATGAAATGAGTTGATAAAGTCTAGGAAGTTTTTCATAACTAGGGCAAAAAAAAAAACTCAGATAAAAAATAAAAGAAAATATGGAAAAATAAAGAATTATTTCATAAGGTTAAAATCTATCAAAAGGAGTTCTAGAATGAGAAAAAACTAAAATTGGACATGTGGAATTGAGATAGACATTTTTAAAAGAAAGTTTTCAGCTAGTAGCAACTGAAATGTATATTCTGAGAGATTCCAAGCACTAGGCACCATCAAAGACTCCAGGAAGAATCAGCACACAGAAACTTCAGAACACCAATGAGTCAGAAGAAATAATATTAAAACTTTCCTAAGATAAGGTTATATATCAAGAAGTGGTAACAATCCAGTAAGTTAAATGATAATAAAGTCTACCAAATCTGATCCAGTTATGTCTAAAATGCCATAAAATTAAGACTAATTAGGCATTCAGAATTTAAAAATGCAAGTATTAAATACTTATATACCCTTTCTTTAAAAATTACCCAATCATGTGCTCCAACAAAACAAGGAATTATATGAAAACAATGTGAAGGCATGGAAGACAGGAAATGGGATGTCACAGAGAAGAACTTTAAAATGAGTCCCAGGAGTATACTTGAGTAGCTACCAAGAAGGAGACAAGGGTAGACAGGGACAGGGAAGAAAGCACTGGAGGGAGGTCATCTGGGAAGAAAGAATAGATACAAATATTTGAAAAATGACATTAATAGATTAATAGATATTCCAGTATAATAATATTACATAATAATATTATTATAATATTGCAGCATAATTATATTAGATACTCTTTTGATATCCCTTTTGTTACTCTCTGATGATAGGAATGAAGGACAGCTTAAATATTCTGTCTTAAATCATCCTGGGCATATGTTTTTTTTTTTCTTTTTAACATCTTTATTTCTATTTATTTATAAGTGGTACTAAAGATAGAACCCAGTGCCTCACGTGTGAGGCAAGCACTCTGCCACTGAGCCACAACCCCAGCCCAGCCTGGAAATACCTTAATAGGAATGTCAACCTCAGTCCTTCTGTATCAATCTTGTTAAGAAGTGTCTTAATTGGCATCAGTATTAATTAGTAAAGTTAATATTTATAGAATCCTTAAAAGTCCATAGCAATAATTTCATTTTCTGAGCTTTTTCCACAATATGATAAAAAGTAACACACAAAGATATTTGTTGCAGCACTATTTATAATATCAAAGTATTGGAAACAAATTGGAAGGTACAAAATTAGTAGTTGCTTACTCTGCATGTGTGTATTGTATATATGTGTGTGTGTGTGTGTGTGTGTGTGTGTGTAATTAGGCTTATTAATTTTTTGGAGTTACAGCCAAGGTCTTGAAAAAAAATCATGTCTATATAAATAAGATCGCCAAGTTTTAAATATAGAGCATGCCAATATGCTTCTTTGCTTTAACTGAGTAGTCAGTTATTAGGTTAAATAGAATAATACTGTGAAGAAATTATCTGTTTAACTAGAAAGGCCGATGAAATAATTTTATCAGCCCAAATTGGGTGAAATTTATTAGTCAGATAAATTCCGTTTTTCTTTCTTTTTAGGGGGTTGGGGTGGGGAAGGTTATTAGGGATTGAATCCAGGGAAGCTTTACCACTGAGCTACATCCCACATTTTAAAATTTTTTATTTTGGGGGAATGTCTCACAAAACTGGTAAGGGTCTTGTCAAGTTGCTGAGGCTGGCCTGGAACTTGGAATCCTCCTGCCTCATACTCCCAAGTTTCTGGAATTAGATAGTAATTAATTAATAATATTGTTAAACTTTTAATGTACTCTTTCTGTAAAGTTCTCCAGATAACATTCTATTTTTCTATAAAATGTTGCAGTTAACATTTGAAAATAGATTTTAGGAAAAATTCTGATGGCATTGAGATTAGTGTATTACTTACTGTTAATGTTCATTTTCATCAAAAAATAGCAATTATTAAACCATTTGGGATGTTATTTCAAATCATTTAAAGTTACATATGAGCCAAATAAGATGAGTCGTAACCTGCTAAATTCTTTTATTTTATTTTTATTGTCAAATTTAATAGTCTTTGAAAAATGGTTATTTAGAAATATAATTTAAAAATTTGAGAAATATTGCAAATTTGACAGAATGTGTTTAAAAATCTTTCTTACATCATTTCTAGAACATATGCCATTTATTATCCTTGTAGACTAGTTTAGCCTTGTTATTTTTTTAGAATACAGAATATACCTTATTAAAAATTGCACTGCTCATTGTCTTCACAAAGACTAAGAAAATAAAAGTTATATCCTTAGTGCATACAGGGAGAACAAGGGTTCCTTATTTTTATTTTTAATTGAAGAGTCATTCATTGCTTAAATACTTATTTTTATAACAGTATTATAAAAATAATACTTATTTTAATAAAAGTTACTGAGAAGTAAATTTGGTAATTTTGTTGAATAACCATGTAAGTGAAATTAGGATGAAGATTGAAGACAGATGTGTTATCTGAATGCAGGCTTACTTTAAATATATAAAGTAGAAATACTTATTAGAAGCACTTAGTTTTGGATGTATATATCACATATAAGTATTTGGAGTTCTGTTTACTATGATTATAAACTATACTAATCATTCATGGTTATTCATTTCTGTTATTATTTCTTAGTCTCCCAAACACATGGAAAACTTCAAGACTCAAATTAAAATTGTGAACCCTCTATCTTGCAAAAGTGAATATATTTGCAATATTTAGTCTGTGATTTTAAGATATTTAAGCACATTTATTTTGGGGCCTCTAGTTAAGACTTCCCAAACTATTTAATATTGTAAAACAGAAATAAAGACACCAAAAACAGTTCATGGAAGATAAAGGAAGCAAAGTTTTACTTGGACAACCAGTTTTAGAATTAGAGTTGTAGCTTGAGAGACTTGGAAAGAGAGGGATGGGGTGGGGAATGAATATCCCCTATTAACCAAGTGGTTGGTTTAGTTTGGAGGCTAGACACCTGGTCACCAAGGATTGCATAGAAAAAGTTTTATTCTGGATGAGTCAATAAGTGCACGTATATGCATATAAGTAATCTATATAAATACAAATGATATTTATAAATTCTTAAAAATACGTAGGCTAATAATTTATCTTAAAGAGAAATATATGATACCTTTCCAAGCACATGGAAGCAAGGATGATCTCTATAGTATTTTTCATAACTGTAAAAAGTTATAAACAGTATAACTTCGGCAAAATTTCAACCCTGTTCTGAATTTTTGATTGTTAGTTCTTCTCCATTTCTGCCTTATTTTTCTGCATAGACCTTGTAGTAATTTATCACAGCAATTTTTTTTTGTTTATTTACTTTATTCATTTATTATTGCTCATCATCTGGAATTTAAGCCTCTATAGGGTAAGAATTTTTTTTATTGTTTTTATTATCTCAGTCCAAGGCCAACTGGTATGCATGGCACAAAGCAGGTACTTAAAAAAATTCAACAAATGAAGAGACTTTTGGTAACATTATGCAAATCAAGATTTTTTATGTATAGTTTCCAAAACAAGATGATCTTTTTGCCTGTGTCCCTCCTTTACAGAAACTGAACATTTTAATTTGTGTTGGACAACTTAATCTGCTTTTTGTCCTTTTACTGAAACATGCATTTGTGAATAAGATCTGAAAATATTTAAGATAATATACATGTCTTCTTTAATACTTCTTTTGACTATGATTTTTTATGTAGATTTTTAAAAATTTGGATTTATATATTGAGGATATCTTGGTGTCTCAGTTCATTTGTAACAAGATAAAATAGACTAGGTGACCTATAGGAAACCGTAATTTATTTTTCACAATTCTAGAAGCTGGAAAGGACAAGATCAAGGTGCTGACAAATTAATTGTCTGATGGCAGCTCACTCCCTTATAGATGACTATTTTTCATTATTATGTCCTAAGATAAAGGGGCTAGAGATTTCTTGGGATCTCTTTTGTAAGGATACTAAAAAAAAAAAAAAAAAAAGTTTCACCTTCATGAGCTAACTACCTTCCAAAGGCCTAATACCACCATTCTGGGAATCAGAATTTTAGCATATTAACTTTGGGGAGACTTAACACTCAATTCATTACATTCTATATGAGTCTTCTTTGACAGACCTATAAAAGCTATTCAAATGTCATTGTCTTTGGAAAACATTCTAGCTTACTAAAGATGCAGTAGATCATGTATCCCTCTGAGCAATAACTTTTAGAAAGTATGATATTACTTCATGGTATCATTTTTTTCTTTGTCAAATTGTTTGATATACCAATGCACATTTAAAGTACAATTGTATGGGGAAAGAATACTGACAATATGACCTCCATGTCCAATTAATAAAATACCAAGTTAACCTTTTGAAAGAAAAATTTTGAATTTTAACTCTATTGCTACCAGTTTTTTTTAAACTTATTTTCACCAAACTTAAAGAAAGAAAAAGATTCCAACCAAGAATTTTCTGCTATATACTACTAAATTTGACCTTGTGTAAAGTTAATAGTAAGGATATCATATAGATCTTGATGCAGGAACACTGATGTCAGTATAATTAAAAAAAAAGGGAATTCAAGTCTGAAAAGATAGTGGTGGTACTGGCAGCATAATTTTTGCACATGAAGAATAGAGCAAATAGCAAATCCAAACACCCAAACAACCAACCAAACAAAACATCAAGAAATTTTACAATAAAACTGTTCTCATGAACCTAAAGAGTAGATAATTTGAAACAAACTTTCAACAACTGCATGACCTGTGATTTTTAACTTTTATGTAGGTGGAATGAAGCAATGGTAAGCAAGAGCATCTGACAGACCTTAAGACAGATGGGTCTCCCGCATGATGACAGATTTTGCTGGGACAGTGGATGAAATTGGGCTAGAATTTACAAAAGAGGTTAGGAATAATCTGAAGAGGAGGAATAGCTGACCTCAGGTCTAGAGCAGGAAATGTATATTAAGAGACTGTAGCAAATTGCCATATTAGATAGTAAGGACATTATCAAAGACTAGTAGGGTAATAGCAAAAAGAGTAGGAGCCTTCTTGGAGAAGCCGAGGATGCCCTTCAAAAAAGGGTAAGATTAATGCATTTAAGCCACTGAATGTTAGAAATTGGTTTCATAAGGATGTAAAAATGATTATCTACAGCAGCTTATAAGAACACTATTTGCTATCTTGAAACCTGGGTAAGTAAAAGAAAAGAATGAAACATTTTTCTGGTCCTTTCGATATGAGCTGAACCAATATGTAACCCAGCAGAAGAAACAAAGGTCATCCTTATAAAATAATTTCAGCTAAGACTTGTAAATAATAATTGTGTTGTTATACAGTTAGAAAATCATAGCTTTATCATCCTATGTAATCAAAGTATAGATGTTGAGCATCAATGGACACTAATAAAAAACTAAAGCCAAAAGCAGACATTGCAGCTTCTTGATGAAAGAGCAAACAACCACCTATAATTTTGCCAAGGGGATAGAATCTGACTCTGATCAAGCCTCTGGATCCAGGTGCCAATATGCAAGAAACAAAGGAATGAGGAACATGATGAACTACTGTCCTTGGGGTATGTAATCAGCAAAATCCATCCTGGGAGAACTGATGTATCTGCCACCTAGAGTTCACAGATTAAATGATAAGGAAAAGAAAGGGATGAAGGGGAATCTGTAGGTTAGAAGTACTTAAAATTTAAAAATTAAGAACCCCCCCCCTCCAATCTATAGATGCACAATCATGATGATTGTCAGAAAACTTCAAGAAAGCAACAGGTGAAAGGGGGTTATACTTGAGGCTGGGCACATAAATAGGTTACATGAGTTGGTGGCAGAACTCTATTTTCTGAGTTTGATTTCAAGGATGTTTGACTTATAATATATTATCCATTGTATGGTTTTCTGTATTTGTTTTATTGCCTAATAAAAAGGAAGGGGGAAAAAGAAGAGTTATTAATTTTGAAATTAGAAATATCAGGCTATAATGAAAGAACTGTACTGTGTATCTCTGTTTTACTTACAGATCTGACTTCAATTTGTTACAAAACCATAATAATACTAATAACACTAAGGTAACAGGACTTACTGCAACTTTATGTTGAAAAATGACCCAGATATACTATCAGAAAAGTCAGAATTTTAACACTTGACTTTTGTGGATTTTCCTCTCTTTTGCAGGAGGAAAACTTTTGTGGATATCAATTCTGGGGGATGCAAATTTTTTCACTTTTTGATAATGTAGTTCATATAGAAAGGAGGTATTATGCTATGAAATAAAAGAAGCCTACTAAATTCAAATCTCTTTTTATCCCCATTCACTTGTTGTTTTGAAACAGATGTCTAGCCTCTTTGAAGCTTAAGGGTAAAATTGGAGAAAATAATGTCTATTCCCTCAAGGATACTGTTGGGACAAAATCATATGGCAAAGGTGTCTAATACATGGCCAATAAGTAATAAACATTAAATTCCATTTTCATTATCCTGTTAACAACTACTACATAAGTACAAATAAATTATGGGGCTAATCAAAAAGACACAGTATTGCAGACACTAATTCAATTAGTATTTACTGGGTACTGTGTGTCTTTTTAGGGGCTCTTTGTTGACTTATGTATAAAAAAATGAAAGTCAGATATGGTGTCATATGCCTGTAATCCTATTGCCTTGGGAGGCTGAGACAGGAGGATTGTGAGTTCAAAGCCAGCCTCAGCAATGGCGAAGCACTTAGCAAGTCACTGAGACCCTGTCTCTAAATAAAATACAAAATAGAGCTGGGAATGTGGCTCAGTGGTTGAGTGCCCCTGAGTTCAATCCCTGGTACCAAAAAAAAAAAATTATATGAAATAAAACTTTCAAGAAGTTTTATTTTTTTTTAGCAAAAGACATAGTTTATTTAAAAATCAACAAATAATAGCCATCCCTTCAAATAAGAGATGTACAACTTCATTCTTAATAAGAGAAATAAAAATTAAAACAACACCAAGATAACTCTTTTGTACCTTTAATTATGGCAAGAATTCAAGACAGATTTTTAGTATAGTAAAAGAAACAGGCACCTAAGGATATAACATTAATTGAAGAAATAAAATGCTAAGAGAGAAAGTGTGCAAAATAATATAACACTAAGACAAATCATGATATCTTAGTTCTCAAATATTTAGCCAGCTAAAATATAGAAGTTTTTTTTAATCATTTAGTTCTGTGTGTGTGTGTGTGTGTGTGTGTGTGTGTGTGTATTTGGTAAACCATCACGAATAATTAACACTTTTTAATATGCTTTTTATAAAGAAGTAATTTTGGGGAATGAAATTATCTTCACTGTCTCATTACAATATTATAATTTCAGAAGGCATAAAGCATTTTCAATTTTGTTTTAAAAGTCAATCAAATGGAGAATTATTTCAGAATTGTGCACTCTTAAAAGATAGAAAAAATCCAGTATAAAACAGCAAAGGAATTCAACTTATTGATAAAAGTGAGGATTGCCTTTGTATTATGTCTTTCTTAGCAAAATTGATGTCTAGTCCTTCATTATCAACAAATCACGTTTGAAAGAGAGAGAAAGTTCTTAACCTACTTTCCTATCTTCAATTTTTAACTTTATCACGCTTGTTAATTGCCTGGGTGTCCTTTAACCATCTATTTCCACGATTCTTTCCCAGAGGCTTGGTTTAATTTTAAAAGTGCAGTGTAGCCAGCCCTAATTATGTGAGAGTTCACTGCAGGCAAACAGCAAGAGATAGTAATGACGAAAACGTGTTCTTAAATCAGTGTCACAGCTACCAAAAGCACTTTATTGTAAACATTTAGGGACTAGGAAATAGACCCATGTAAGATAATACTGAGAAGCTGCCAACATTTCAAAAGAGAAATCCTTCTCAGAAACATTTTTCCTAAAGGCAATTTTTTTTTAAAAATCTATTTTTATTTTTCATTTTATTTGTTTTATCAAACATATAAATGAAAGGAACCCCCACACATTCATATTTCTCTCATAATTAATAACTAGACTGAGGTGGTTCTATTAATTCATCTGAGTTAGAATTGAACTTTACAAAATTTGCTATGCATGCATCCAGAAATACTATCATTTTCATTTATTTGCATGCTCCTCTGTTGGCTTTGATGTTCATAATAAATAGATATTTTAAATGCCATCTGTCATAAATAATTGCCACTGAAATATTATTTTAGCTGTACAAATCAGGGAAAAGCCAGAAATGGGGATATTTCAGGAAAGGTGGTTAAAATGTAGTATTATCTGCTAAACTCTGAGTATGTGCAAGACACAATTCCTAGTGTCTTTACTCATGCTATTTCACTGAATCTTAAGAGTCGTCGTGTGGTAGGTACTAATCGTCTCTAATTGCTGCTTAAAAAACTGAACCATGGAAAAGTAAGGTGTTCAGACATCTTGTAAGTGAAGAAATTGAGACTTGAACCCAGGGATCCATTTCAAAACCCAATATATTAACCACTGTTTTTGTCCTCAAAGTATTCAGTCATAAGAATGAGAATGGATTACAATTGCTAGGGAAATTTAGGAAGGCTATTATTAGATTTTTGGGTCTACAAAAGAAAGCAAGCTAAGAAAGGCAGTAAACAATGTCTGAGGTTTCCTGTGGAAGATGCCAAAGAAATTGTCCCCTAACTAGAGAACTGTACCTCTGAGACTGTTTTCTCTGGAACAGAGGAATTACTTACTGGAACCATGGAACTATAGACATAATCTTAGGGACCTGTAATCCCAAACAGAATAAGAAGGGAAGCAATACATATGCTGGAGAATTAGGAAAAAAAATCCTGCTGAATTTAAATTCTTCTAAAACTAAGGTGATGTTATTGCCAGTCTTCAATGTCAGAATTTCCTGTAATAAAGGATATTTTAAAAAGGCATATCATCATTTATCTTCTCTAATGGGTTAAGTTAAATTCTTTCTGTTTAAGAAATGTGCCCTTCTCACATTGTACTCCATAAATATGTGCAATTATTATGTCAATTAAAAATAAAAAATATCTTAAAAAAGAAATAAGCTCAAAATACTTTAGTTGAAACAAAATTAAACAAACCCTCCACTCTGTCATGTTTCCCTTTTGCCTGTGCAGGCTTTAGAAAAGAGAGCTTTCCATGTACTCTCTCCTTGCTTGGCCTTATGCCTTAACCCTCTATTACCAGTATTTGCCTTCATGTACTCTCTTGGAGAACAAATAACAGAACAAAAATGAAACAAACTAAATAAGTGAACAATAAATCTTGTAAATGTCACTTACTTGTCATGTTTCCAATAGTAAACACTTTCCATAACTTATTTAACTTCTTGGTGTCCCTTGACCTTCTGTCTTGACTTCTCTGACTCTTCTCTGATTACATTCCTGAAATTTTACCTACTACTTCTCAAATTTCCTCCCAGCTGTAGCTCTTGCAGTCTTAGCTTAAATGTTGTGTAACCCTTGAAGGCCTCTTCTCCCCTCTTGTACACATTCTCTTTGGTAAGTGCCTTGAACTATCGCCCCTGTAAGCTAATGATCTCTTGAACAGTTCCAGCCTAGACTCTATTCTTCAGCACCAGGTTGTATATCCTTTCATTTATTTTGTCACCTTTAACTTGATAATCAAATCTATGGTTCTTTAAGGACTGAGTACCTATTAATGACATTTAACCCTACACCTCACTATTATTTTAGACTCCCACTTTCTCCCCTGACATTCAGTCTCTTGTGCATAGATGACTTGGCACACACACACTGCCCCCCCTCCCCCAAGTCACTTTGCCTTACTTATCCTGCTTCCTGAATATCTCCTGAATTTGTCTACTTTTCACCATCTCTACCTCAGGCTGAGTCTTCTTCTTATCTTGGTGACTCACCCATCAACTTCTAGTGTGGTTCTGCTTCTGCCTTCCAGATCAACACTCTGTTTTTACTTCTACATTTTGCTTGTTTCTCAGTATACATTCTCTGGTCTTTTATATGTCTCTATTTTCATTTGAATTGTTCCCATCATTTAATACATTTCAAATATAATATGAAAGTTAAATTCTCAATAGATACCTCCTATCGAATTCCTACCTCCATTCTTAAGATTTAAGACAAGAAACCATACTAGGTTATAGAATTAAACTGATCTACAGCCTAATAATTAGCAGTGAAATTCAAAAGCCAAAGTCTGAGAAATTCTCTGAGGCTACACAGTTATGCAATTCAACTCAATCTGGATTACTAATCACCTAGTTTGTACAGTTACTGAACTAGACCCCCAATGGAATGATGAGGAAGGCAGGATCATCCCTATTTCTTATTAACTTACAACCTTGTATGAAAGACATGGTAAATAAGTAAGGAGAGATGATTTCTGTTAGCAAAAACCACATGAAGAGAGCTAAGAGTTTAATCCAAGGGGTAGGAAAAGGCTTTATGAAAACATCACAAAATTCAAACACAAATAGTAATTAGGTAACCAGAGGTTTCAGGCACTGTGAGAATGGAAAGACATCTGACAAATGACACTTGCAACAAAGCAACTGCTTACAACATTTTGAGGAATTTCCTACTAGTATTAGGTAGATAGATAATATACAGGCAGATAGATAGCTAATGGATAATAATAATCCTTTTAAGGATTATACCATATATACATATTTTTTTCTATAATGTGTCATCTCAAGCTTTACCCATTTTTACTGTCATGATTGTATTTAATATATTCCCATTAAAATTCAGATTTCTCACAAGTCTTTTAATATATAAATGAGGACTCCTTTACTTTGCATTTTATTTATAATTTATTTATAATTTATATTTATTTATAATTTATATTCCTTTGTCTTAAAATTTATTTATAATTTATATTCCTTTGTCTTAAATCCACATACATTCTCTGATTATTTTAGCCATTCTATCCTTTCTTCTGCTTTCTTTCTTAATTCTTTCTAAAGCATTTACGTTTTCCTCCTCCTCTTGTTTTTTTTTTCCATCCCTCTACCATTTATGTGCATGGCTTACATGAGTAATACCCAGAATTCTACCAGCATATCTTGTTATAAATATGTTGGCAATTTTCTTCTGATTTGGTTGTAGAAAAATATCAAACAAAAATATTTTAAACTATTTTGATGTTTACAATTATGATCATATTTTATTATATTATCTCTGACTTCTATTGCATCTGATCGATAAAACTATAAGATGTATATAGATGTGCTGATATATATGCTTATGGTTCTAGATCAAGTTATATTTTTATTGCTGTTTATGTAATCACAAAATTTATATTAAAATCAGATTGTATTCCTAAAGATTTCATAGTCAATATTCATGATGAAAAAGCAAATCGTACTAGAAACACTAAGAAATAATTTATGTGAAAATTTGAGATAAAATGATTCCTTAAGAAATAGCTCTTCAAGAAATAAACCTTGTTTGTCTGAAGTCCAGCATGTTAAAATGCTAACACGTACACATATCGGCACATGCATACTTTATAAATCATGTGAAGGGGAGACAAGTAGGCAACTGCAGTAGAGAGATGCCTATTTATCCCTATTTAATTAGTAACCAGTAGGACTGGATCTTGGCAACCTTGTGAATTACAAATAGTCTATGGTCTGCATACAAACTTTTTTCTACAGTATTTTCCCTTTTCACTCTTGATATTCTCCCCCATTAAAATGAAAAGGATCAGATATAAAACATATATTAATGGTACTTAGATCAGAATATATTCATACTGAAATGACTTTATCATATTTTAAAAACTTTTCAGTATTCAGTGGTAGAAAAGAAATCATTCACACTAGAAGGGAGTAAACAAACTGCTTGGATGCAGGTGGGTGATGGGAAGTATATAGAGATGACCCTTAAATCACATTAGGTTTACCTGCCTCTTCCTGAAGCTAAAGCTGATTTACTACTTTGGGATGATCCAGAGAAAGGTCAAAATATATGGTCGAGTACAACAAATGCAGCTGAGTCTTAAGAACATAAATTTGTAGTGCTGTCCTTGGCACGATTGTGTAATTTTCCCCCTACGGTTCAGCATCCCTCTCTGTACAGAGAGAACTCAGACAGAAGCCTCAATTCACATTTGGGTTTGGCAGGTGTGTTTGAATGAAAGATCAATAGTGACTCAGTAGGGCTAGAGAACAGGTATTTTATGAATCCACTGTGACATTTAGACTGTTGAGGAAAGGAGAAGCCAGAAAAGGGGTAGACAGGTAACAGATGAAACATGACTAGCAGATAGAGTACCGGAGAGGACTTGGGGGACCTAAGATATCTTAAGACACAAAAATTGATCTCATGCTGCATCTGAATCAGGAACCTAGCTAGTGTCAGACGGAATGTAATCGGGCTACTGCATATTATCTGAAAATATGTGGCAGCATTTGTCTCCCAAGATAATATCTGATACAATTCAGAGTAGTGGTGAGGGTACTGGTTCTGGCAAGGTTATCAAGTCATATTTTCAGAAAATGGCCTCTGTCTTATTTATATTTTCCAAGTAGCAATAATTGTTTAGGAATTCTAAAATTCTGCTTACATGCAATAAACAATAGGTGCTTTTATATCCACACATCTCTTTTTGGAAATGCTTTAATTCTATACTTTCTTATTTTAAATACCAAAAATACTTTCCATTTTACTCAAAATACATTAAAACATTCAGCATCATGATATTGAAAAATCTTGTCAAGTTGTAACATCATTTCCTGTTTTGTATGTAATGACTGAAATATACTTAATATTAACTTTAAGAGATAGGGGAGAATGTACAGTTGGTTGTTATATCTAAAAACAATGCACTAACATTGGTTCTTACATGACTAACAAAGTAAATTTTCTCTCATCCTTACAAAACTTTGTTAGAGGTGATAATGCAAACAACAAAAAATTATAAACAACAGGGTTTGTACATAGATAGAAGATATTCATTTATAAATATATTCTTTGTAGAATATTTCTTTCTCTTCATTCATTATTCTTTGTGTGATTTTGATAGTTGCCATTGAATCTATGGAACTTTAAAATATAGACTTCTTCTATTTATAAATTAGTTATAAAATGTCAACTTCACACTGGAGATATTTTAAAACTGTTGAGTATTTATCCCAAGGAGCTAATTTACATAACTCATAATAAGCAACTGAATTAAAGGCAAATTTGTCTTATGTATTACCAAAAGGCCATGGAAATGAGCATTTTTAAAAAAAAATATTTATTTTTTTTAGTTTTAGTTGGACACAATACCTTTATTTTATTTATTTATTTTTATGTGATGCTGAGGATTGGACCCAAGGTCCTGCATGTGTGAGGCGAGTGCTCTACTGCTGAGCTACAATTCCAGCCCCTGGAAATGAGCTTTTTAGCATTAAAAATTAGAGCATAATTATCTGGTAGAAAGCTTTGAAAGATTTTTCACTTATTGCTTAAATATCTTGATATATCCTTATGTCAAAAGAAGAAAAGCATATTTTGTCTGAAGTATAAAAATGGAAAATTAATAAATAATGAGAAATATTTTGAGGAGTTTATATGTTCATACTTGAAACATAAGTATTGAAAGGTTAGCAGTAGAATCATTCTGCTATGCCTTTCTTGTAGCATAAGGTCAAGTTTGTGATTGCTGGTCAGCAAGTCTGTTTTAGAATGTCTTATCAGTTGACTGTAGCTATAGAAAACTTTATTTGAGGACAAATATTACCTTGTCACCTCTAATCCCTACTTGTGATGCTGACATAAGCAAAGAATTGTGCCACTTGAAAAAGCCACAAATGACTAGAGGTGCTTGAGCGGAGCTTGAAAAGATAATTTAAACAGCTTCTATTGGCCAAAAAGAATGAATTGAACAACTAAATAAGTAAATTAGTATTGAATTTTAACCAAGGTATAAATTTAGTATATGTAAGTCCATACTGATATAAATAAATGATTGAATCAATCAATAAATGAAGGAGAAGAATTCTGAGTATTTTATGTAGGTAGTCCACCCTCCAGGAAGTGAATTATAAATACGTGTTCTTTGATTTTGGGCTGCTGGAAGTTATTTCTTTCAAAGAATGAATTGAGAAACTTGCCCAAACCACAATGAAACTGTCAACATTTTACTCCCCCAAACTGTCAAGGTCATCAAAAATAAGACTCTTTGAGAATCTGTCACAGCCAAGAGAAGCTAAGTAGACATAAAACTGGACTGTAATGTATCTTGAATGGAATCCTAGAACAGAAAAGGAAAATGGGGAGTAGGAGGGAAACTATGAATAAAGTACAGATTTTAGTTAATAATGAAGTATTGCTATTGGTGCTTTATTTGTGCCTCATATAAGATAAAAACTGGGGAAGTGGGTGTGAATCACATGCAAATTGTATATTATTCTGAATTGAAGGTCTTTTTTTTTTTTTTTTGGTAGTGAGGATTGAACCCAGGGGCACTTAACTGCTGTGCCACATCCCTAGCCCTCCCCACCCCTTTTTTTGAGGCAGGGTCTCAGTAAATTTCATAGGGCCTCATTCAGTTTATGAGGCTGGCTTTTAATTTAGGATCCTACTGTATCAGCCTCCCCAGCCTCTGGTATTACAGGCATTTGCCCCGCCGCCCTACTGAAGGTCTATTATTAAGAATGAGATTTTCAAAACAATTCTTTAGGAATAGTATACTCTAAGCAGAAGGTGAAAATATTGAACTATAAATAGGAAAACAAACAACATAATTAAATCTATAGGTCTCTTCAATTTAAACAAAAAAAACAATGACAACAAAAATCACCTGGCCTTTTTTGCATAAATTTTATTTTATTTTATTTTTTACATTTTTAGTGATACCATTTGCATTTCTGAATTATTCAGTGTGGTGACCTTCTGTTACAAGAATTAGACCACAAGCAAGTGCTTTCAGACAAAATGAATCTATATTAGTCACTTATTTTGAATTAATTCCCTGATGAGTTTTTAATTACTTGATAGAATTCAATTCTTTCAGTCCAAACTGGGTGGATAGTGTATTTACTTGTGAATGAATTATGACTATTGGCAATATGCTTCAAGGAGAGAAGAGGCTTTTGAAAACATCCTTTTGACTATTTATGCTCACTGAGGCCTAAGAACACTTTGACTATCATTTCTAACTTTTGAAGTTCATTATCATCATGTTAATAACAATACTGTTTTAAACAATAATACCTTAGTCCAAAAAAAAAAAAGAAAAAAAACCCCCAACTTTCTACACAAACACACTAATAATTAAGGCAGTCTTTGTTTATTCATAGTGGAGGACGTCACATTCATTTGGAGGCACTAGCCAAGTATTTACAATTCACATGGTACTTTAGACTGATCCAGTGCATTCCAAGAGTCAAGCCAAATTACATTTGCAGATGCAATATTGAGTAGTTTGTATTCCAGAAGGATCTCCTTAATTTTATCTTCTTCCTTTCCGTTTCCCCAGGACATTGTTAAAATTAAGAACAGAAGGCATTTTAAAATATAGGTTTTAACTAAAGCATCTGATCACTTTCTTGGAATAAATGTCATTCCTTCTCATGTGGGTTAAAAAGTATAAACCAGCTAAGAAACAACTTTATTATTGGCTAATATATTTAGTGAGGTTACAAAGAAAAAATACCTGAATGCAAAAATAACACTTTTCCGGTAGCACCCCCATCTCAACTTATATTAGCAGTAACTTAGAATAAAAATCATGTCAGTCTTGATATTTAACTATTGCTTATAGTGAAACACTTTACACAGAGTTTTACTATTGAAGGTGAAAATATTGAGCTATAAATAGTTATATAAAAATTGGAATTTTTTTTGTCTAAATTCTACCTTTATGAGTTTTTTTTCTGCAGGATTAGTAGTCATGAAACAATATCACACTTATCAAAATTTACTCAGCTTATAAGTATTGCGTTGCAAATATATATAACCATGTACTTGGTACCAAGATAGATCAAAGAAGAGTTAGATATGAACCTCACTCTTAAAGATCTTACTATCTAGTGAGGATAGCAGGTGGGAGAGAAACAATTATATTTATTTATTTAAGTATATATTATAATATATGATGTCAGCTAGTCTAACCCATACTAAACATGATTCGTTGGTAATGAACAGAATTGTTTGATATTAATAGGTCAGAGTGTTTCAAACTGGTTAATTACCAGAGAGTTAATGGAGGAAGGTGCCTTTTGAACTGGAACTTAAATGAGAAGCAGGGTCTGGCTGGTGGAGATGGAGAGGAAAAAGCTAGCATTTCAAGTGGAGGATCCAACATGGATGATTAAAGAACAGTAAGAGAGTGGTAGGGGCTTTTAAAGAAGGTGTATAGAAAATAAAGTTGTTTTCTCAACGAAGACTGAGGAATGGGTTTGGATCTTTCTGATTGATAATGCATTTAGTTGGTGTTTGGACACATTTTAAGTAACCAAAGCACTTGGTCTTACATGGAAAATAATTTGATCATGGATTTAAAATGTAATTTAGAGTTAGTTTTCATGTGTCCTCCATATATATCATTTACTTTTATGGAGTTACTGAGATTTAGGGTTATTTGCTTGAATTTACTTTATAAACTATGCTGTTTGCTTAACAGTTTTTCCTGTTAAAAAACTGATTTGGGGGGAAATTTAAATGTGTAAAAACAAATGATCATTTATTGAATTTTAGAATTATGTTCATATATATATTATTTATGCCCTTTAAAATATGCATTAAAGGAGGATTTAATAATTTCATGAAAAATAATTGAACTTTCTTTGCAGTAAACAAATCCTGAAATAATAGAGTTTCTGTTGAATATAGATTGACTGTTACAGAACTTTATGCAGGTTTCTTTAGATTTAAATAGTGGAGGGATATGACAATTTAAGAAATTATTCCTATTTAAATGCATGCCCCAGAATTATATAATACTTGCTAATTGAGAATGATTTAATTAATGACTTCCAGCTTAAGGACTCATGCCTACATCCCCCACATGAATGCTTTGCTATGTTTTATAAACTTCTTTGGAAGCAATATTTTAAAGAAGCAGAATGCCTGAACAAGGAATTAACAATCTCTCATAGATTTATTGGTTTAATTTCTAAATATATGAAATGCATTGGGTATAGCGTGTGACAAATAACTTTTTTTCATTATGTAAAAAAAACTGCAACTAAATCATCATTGTGAGATTCAAATTGTTCACCCTTTGGCTCTATGTTCATAAATTTGCCTTTCTTCCTTTTGTTCTTATGTATCAGATGATGTACCACATCTGCAATTCAAAGCAAACTTCTGTAATTTGTTCTGTGACATTTTTCCCCCTCATCAGCAAGTTCCTTCCATGTGTTTTTACTCTTTTATTACTAATCTCTATATTATCAATCTTTAAATATGATCCGGTTTCTTTTAATTTTGAATAGTAGCAAACAAATATATAACTTCTCAAATCCCAGTCACAAAGGGAGATGGGAAACACTACCTGCTTATCTAAGTAAATAAATAATGAACAAATCTCACTTATTCTAAAAGGCTTTCTGGACTTTCCAATATTTGCCTTTGTTTACACCTCCATTAGCATATAGTCAATTGTAACATCTCCATACCAACTCTCACTATTTGTAATTTGTCCTTCATATTATGATAGTGTCATTGCCTTTGCAATGATGGTATATCTTTGCATCATCAATCCAAAAATATTTCCCTATTTCTCAAATTCTGAGCATCCCTTTAAATCTCTTTGTTGGTTTTGCTTGTGCTCCTCTAACACTGACCTTTCTCTTTTTCATCAATAACCTCTGCTCATCATTCTTTTCTCCTTACCTTCCATGATCCCTAAACCAGCACCTTTACTCCTCAGAGTCACTTTTTAAACTGAAACAAAACATCTTCACTGGTGTGCTTTCTCAGCCTCCTCAAAATGATCATGTCCCAAAATGGATCATATCTTAGCATCAGATCAGATCAGATCATCCCAGTTTCGAATTCCAGTGCCTGGCACCATCTTCGTCACTTTTTATCTCAGAATCATAGAACCATCTTCCATTTCCACCCTTCCTTTTATCTTTGCACTAGGTATTGCTATAAAGTCTACTTTCTTTCCTCTTTTTGCATGATTCATACTATTTTAATTTCTCATTCACTCTGTTTTCAGAGAAATCTTCTGTACCAAAAATTCATAATTCATTATGCCATTCAGCAAATCAAGATTTTTCAAACTCCCCTATTGTATGCCATCTCAATTACAAATACTTTTAGCTAGTAGTAAATTCCTGGTAAGCTCTATTTCCAGCCTTCTTTAGAGTTCATTCTCTATAAGGTTGATTTAATCAGTCTCTCAAATACTCCATATTTCTTCACAGGTTGGCATATTTTATTCTTCTTGGCCCCTGTGTGTTGTCTGTCCAAATTCTGCATATTAGTCTCAGTAATCTACTCTCTCTTTCCTCCAGGAAGGTGTGCCCCATTTTTTTTAAGTCTTCAACCTAATTTTCAGAAATTCATTACAAAACATGGTAGCAATTATTGGCCAAGTCTAGGAAAAATTAAAGAGTCATTAGGATCAATTATTAGACCATTCACTCTCATATACATTACTCATTTCACTGTTATGCATATGCATATGATTCTTAAACTGGTATCACTATTCTCAATATGCCCATAAAAATAAATTGAGTCACTCTACATATTTTATGTGAAAACAACATTTAATCCTTGAGGGAACTTGTCTTTTAAGGTAATCAATATATCCATTTTCAAAATTTGGCTGTTACAATAGTTATTTATTTATTTATTGTGTCACATGTGAAACATGTGAAAAATTATACCTACTGAACAAATATTCTAATTTATGATTTGTAACAATACAATTTTTTTTTCAACTGGGCTTCAAAACTTTGAACTCAAATTTTTCAGTGAAGACAGTAATTCTAGATAACTCTGGGCAGAAAACAAATAACATTGTTATAACTAAAACTACTTATATTTGCCTTGATTTAATCTATATCTAATTGAATCATGTGATCTCCCAAGCCTTGCATTATAATCCAATCATTTAATCACTCCTTAATACAACAAACATAATTGGAGCATCTACTCTTTGCCAGGATTGTCAGATGCTGAAGACACATACTCCCTCTGGGCCTTTTCTAATCCATTTTTTTTTTCCATTTGAAATTCTCTCTCTAGCCTTATCATCTTCATCTATCAAAATCTTACTGTGTAATTGGATCAGCTAAATTTCACTTCTCCATAGTTCCTTCCTATTCCCTAAGGTAACTGGAATGACTTCCCTCTCTCCTGAATTTCCTGCGTGGTTTGCTTGTGTTCTAATAATTGCTATCTGAATCCATCATGTTTGAACTTGTATTTTAGTACTTTTCATTCTTATACTTGTCATGATATCTGGCAAAGTGCAGATGATTAAAATTTTTGTTTAATTGAAATAAAACTTAGATGTAAAATATATTGCACTGATGCTATATTTAGGTGAATTATTCAAACATAGCATTTTGCTTTGATCAATATAATTGCAAAATGACTTGCCTTTCCTCAACTTAGGTTTCTGAAATTAAGCCTGATGACAGAGTTATGCAAATATGTATTAATGTCTAAATGTGAATCTTATAAAATATTCAAATTTCATTTTAGAAAAATCTCACTATCACCATGGTACAAATAACTGGCAGAGGAAAATTTTAAGAATTGTAAAGAGATACAAGAACTATATTTACATGACTCTCTTAGATGGATCACTTAATATGTCTTCACTCCCATGCCAAGCCATTGACTCCTTCCCTCAGAGATTTCTGCCCCAACTTCATTTGCTAGTGTATCTTCTTGTTACCAAGAGGGGGTTTGGTCCATGACCACCATTCTGGCTCTTTTCTCCTATCTTTAATATCCCCCTAGAGGATACATGTTCACCCAGAGTTTTAAGCCTCAAATTTTTGCATAGACTCCTAAACCTACTGCTCTTGTCCTGGCATCAATTTGGAGTTCAGTTTCTTCTGCCATGGAAATGTAAAACATACTTTTAATCTGCAAAGTTGAACTCATAATATGAACTCATAAACTCTCATCTATTCAGAGAATGTTCATGTTTACAATTTTCTAGTTTCTCTGGCATAAGCCAAAGGAAGTTATATTTTCTCTCTCCAACTTTTTTTCTCCTCAAATCCAGACAATCCCACATCTTACCTCTTTTCCTTCAATATTTTCTGCATTCCCCAAGTTAATTTTCATATATTTAAAGTTTTTTTTAGTTGTAGATGGACACAATATCTTTGTTTTATTTATTTTTATGTGGTGCTGAGGATCAACCCCAGTGCCTCATATGTGCTAGGCAAGCACTTTACTGCTGAGCCACAACCCCAGCCTCCATATTAAATATGACAGTTGCTTTGATTCTCTCTTGCTCTGACATATAATCAACTACAATAAAATAAAACTATAAGATTTGTGAAGATTATTGTAACTTCTAGGTTCACTTTATATGAAAAAGGAGACAGAGACCCATAGGGAGGGGATTTTCCCAAGATAACAATGCCAGTTAATATCAATCTAAACTTCTTTCTGGGATTTCAGACAACCATTTTCTTTTTTCCTTCCCTAACACCAAAGAATTCACAAACACTAAACACTAAGTATGAATGACAAGAAGATATATTTATCTATTGACAGTGTGTGTGTGTGTGTGTGTGTGTGTGTGTGTAAAGCATAAAATTAAAATAAATCTGACACCTGACAGAACCCTGAATTAAATATCTGAATGTTGGTTCTATAGCAAGCAATGGTAAGGTTGCCGGCTTCCACCCACAGGACCAGCTTTTGTCTGTCTGGGGAGGACGTGAACCAGAGAATATCCTTGAACTCTGGGATCTCATGACAAACCACCAGGTAACCTCAGGGACTCCTGGTGGATGAAAAATAGTCCTGTAAGCATGCATATGCGCCCTATGTGCTTACTCCTCAAAGTTTGTAGTCCAGGCATCTGTGTTCTGTGGCTCTTTGATTACCCTCTTACTATGCTGGTCAAACTCAATCTTTACTTAACTTTCCAAATGTGTGGAACAGGTTCACATTTTCTTATAGTTTTAATTTAGCCCAGTTTTAGATAATTAGGTTTTTAAATCTTCCCTCATGAAGTAAGTTTCCCCCTTAGTTTTCTGAATGTCTTCTAGTTTATCTATATTTTCATGACGCCAATACTCCCAAAATAATATTCAAGGGAGTGACACTAGTAGACTGAAATACAATCCAGTGCTGATATCTATCAGAAAGCTGCTGACTGTTCATTCGTCTTTTTTTTTTTTAATAGAAAGTTCACTCTGGTTGCAGACACTGTTCTACTGATAATGGGGGTATTGTGGAGGGAGAAATAGATATGATTCCTGACTATGGTACATTCACCATAGTTGGAGAAAGACCTTTAAAATAATCTTCTATGTACATGTGAAAGTAAAAAATACTTAATGTATATGAAAATAAAAAGACATACTACAGGATCCATGTATTACAAGGCCACCTGACTAAGTCCAGAGGTCATTTCTTTATTCAGTTTTTTTTTTATTACGTCTTACCATTTGAATTGTTCTGTTCCTGGTATTCTTTAAATACAACAAAAGAATAAGGCGTGGTCTTTTGCCCTATGTAGAAGCACCAAGCAGTGGCTCATGAGAGTTTATAACCACCAATTTTTTTGGAATTTTATATGATGTCAAAATAAGTATCTGTATGACATGTTGCTGTTTTGTTGTCTAGGAATTGAGAGCATAGCAAAAACAGTGTGGTGGTTAAGGAAGCAGCTTTACTTCAAATCCTCCCAAACCTGTTTCCCATTTCATCAGTTTGCTACCTCCTCAGTTCCACCTAAAAAATATTCTGGAGGTGCCTCTCCTTGCCCATGCATTGGATTTAACACATTCTAAGCTTTGGAGAAGACTGACTGTGGCTCAGAGACCTTGGGATTGTGCTGGCAGAGCTGGCAGCCCAATCAAGAATGGAGAAAGTAGAGGAAGAGTAGGGTGGAGAGTATTCCAAGCACTTGCAGGTAACAACTGCACAGAAGAAACTAAAAGAGAATGAAAACTAAGTCATTAGATTAGTTTGAGGATTAGTGAGAGATAGGCTCAGAAAGATAGGTTAGGGTCATAAATTAAGACATTTATATTAACTTTAAAAATTTAAACCATTTTAGATGATTCAGTTCTCAAAAATATATTTTATAGAGTGATATTTCTCATTTCATCTCTTCTGTTATTAAATGATGCCATATGGGTCTTGAAATAATGAATTCGAGTTAGTAATCTCAAAGCCCAACAAAATTATTATTTATAGAACTGATATTTTTGATTCATACATAAAATCAATTAGTTCCTGAGTCCTTCTTTTTTTTTTTCCAATTACATCTCTGATACCAAGAAATTTCTTCAAGTTTTCTTTTTCTGTTGTTTGGCTTTTTTTTTCTTTTACTGTTGGAAAAAAACAGACACACAGCCTGTCATTTAAATTACCTAAAGGTGGAAGCTATTTCTTTTAAATATAAACTGAACTGTACAAATCACAAATATATCTTGCAGACTTTAGCAAATACATACTTTATTTTAAAATTTTTTCTGTGTCATTGGCCTAGTAAAAAGCAGGAAGTACTCCTAACTACTAATGGGAATCAGCTTCTGAATGTTCGGGCAATATTTTATTATGGGAATACTTTCTGTGAACAAAAATGTTTAATAAGTCCAATGAACAATGAGGAATGGATGAAAAGAAAGGGGACAAAACCATATTTTTAGTGACACCTACACAAAACATACGTACATGAGTTCTTTCCAGGGGTCAAAGTGAATGGGAGTGGGTATTCATCTGATTCATTTGTAGGTGACTGAAAATTTCTCCTTGTACTGGCAATTCGGCTTAAAATATGCCCTACCGTTTGTGTGAATTGCCAGATAATTACGGAAACTTGGTCCTCAATTCTTAAATACTACACAGCAAATGTTGCTCTGCCCACACACCCTTGGTATTTGTTGCAGGCCTGGGAGCATATGCTCCTGTTAGAATCATTTTTCTTCCTTGACACATTGCCCATTCTCCTCCTCAGATAATATGCAGCTGCCAGTGGGTGAAAACCTCGACACAATTCAAGTATGCAATAACATCTCTTAACATTACTGCTTTAGGGAAAAAACAAGCTAAATGGAAATGGCATGACCACGTACCTGTGTGGGGTTCTAGATCTGTAGCAATGAATACTCTTTAACTTAAAAACTCTGCTGTTAAAACCAGTTGGTCTACGTCACTTTAAAAGAAAGCATTTTGAAGGAGACATGTACTACACAATTCATGACTATAAGCAGAATTTGACAGATTTTAATGGAAATTGTGTTGGATCACGTGCTTGGCTATCCTCCATCATGATCATACATGAAACAAGGACTATAAAATAAATGAAGATGGAAACTTCAATATTCTCTTAAATTTATTTTTATAGCATAAAAGCTAAAAGAATAGCTAAAAAATATGCATACCAGCAGAACTTTTAATTTCGAGGCATTTAATCCCTTCCTGTCTATGCTCTATCTAGCTAATATGGTGTTCCTAGAGGCAACCTAGGGAGATATCAAGCTCAGTGAATGCTTGTGTTGCATCAAAACAAGTTCTTACTAGTTGATTAGGTTGGTATCTATGAAACTCAGTTAAAATCTACTATTGTTCCTCCACTGAAGACATGACCACTCTCCTTTATGGGCCATAGCAATGCCCTTTCTTTAAGACCATTATAGATCTTATAACATTTTATGAAATTGTTTATCTTTCCTAGACAAGTCTAACTGAGGACAGGACTGTTTCTAATTCTCTTTATAAGAATAGTGCCAAACCTAGGAAGCAGCATGTGTATGTTCATGAATTAAAACATAATATTTGTGTTATGAGTAAATATGCAATCCCCAGAACTCTTGAACCAATGCTGTTTTTGAATTTTCTTAATATTAGTACATGCCACAAATAGATTATGATTTTCCCCTCTTTTGGAAATTCAAAGTGCCTTATGTTCTATTTATTAACATGTCTTCAAAATTCTCTTGGTCTTATTTAAGGGCATATCCTCGTTTTCTTATGACTTAGGAGGTGCATCAGGGAAGTATTCATTTTAATTTATATATATATATGCATTTCCTAAGTGCTCAGAATGATATCTGCTATCTACAAGGTAGCCAGCACATATTTACTGGAACTTTTATGATGTCACTCTTTGGAGAGAATATTTTGTTCTAGAACATCTGAATTGACCTTGGTCAACATGCTAGTGAAATATCTTTTCAGGTGAGGCTGAAAGAATTCAGAAATCCCTTTATTTAAAATATGTTTTTAGTTGTAGATGGACACAATATCTTTATCTATCTATCTATCTATCTATCTATCTATCTATCTATCTATCCATCTATCCATCTATTTATTTATTTTTCATGTGTTGCTGAGGGTCAAACACAGGGCCTCACACTGGCGAGGCAAGCACTCTACCACTGAGCTACAGCCCCAGCCCCGGAAATCCGATTGAAATACACTAATCCACAGCCCCTTTATTTAGAAGTGGTGTGTTATTGTAAGGGCAAAAAGACAGATGAACTGTCACTTTGATTCTCTGGGAACGTAGACAAAATCTCACTAGTTTATGTTGAAAGGGACCAAAGGCCAACCATTAAGCCGGATCTGAATCACACCACTGTCTACTCCCCTCCTGGACTTAGACCTTCTCTTGAGAAGACAACCATTTAAAATCTTTATTTCCTCAGACTGATAGGTGCCTGATGAAGATGGGTAAAGCTACCACCACTGCTGCCCTACTAAATGTGTGTGTGTGTGTGTGTGTGTGTGTGTGTGTGTGTGTGTTTAATGCTCTTTGGGAATTTGTGAGACAATTTCCTGCACACTGAATCTGGTGGAAGAAGTACAAGCACAGAAGTTGGTTATGGGTGCAAAATTAGAGTTCATAATTTCTTGCCTATATGAACTTAATAAAGGTCTTTAGTACAAGGATTTCAGTTTTCCTCTTGTCAAATTCAGATACTATTTACTGTTTTGTTTTATTGAATATCAAACAAGACAATGTCTTCAGTGTCTATTATTTAATAAGTATTATTTACACAGTGTTTTTTTTGCCCTAATGGTTACCTCTCAATATTCAATGATATAATTCTTATATTGGAAATCAAGATCATGAACACATTTCAAAATGCTCATAAAACATAGATATCTTAAAGACTTAAGGAAGCAATAAGACATTTAGATGTTGAGAGAAGGCAGTGAGAGAAGAATCAGTCTCAAGTCAAAAGACGAAACTTAAACAAACCTTAATTTATCTATGTATTTAGGTCCAGAAGAATTTTCCTTATTTTCATATTCCTTATTTTCAAAATGTCACATGGTGAAAGTATATCAACAAATATAAAACCCTCTGCTACTGATAGTCATTCAGCTCAGTTTCAAAGTAAAAGTCTTCCATGTCTGTATCATGGGACTAAAAAGACAACCTAATGGCAAGTTTCTTTTTGTTCTTCCTTGAATACTTAAAAAAAGAACCTCAATTTACTAATTTTTATTTTTTATTTTTTCAGTACTGGAGATTGAACCTAGGACCACTTTACCACTAAAATTCACCCTAAGCCCTCTTTATTTTTTAATTTTTCATTTTTTCGGGGTACTGGGGATTGAACTCAGGGGCACTCAACCATAGAGCACATCTCTAGCCCTTTTTTTGTATTTTATTTAGAGACAGCGTCTCACTGAATTGCTTAGTCCTTGCCATTGCTGAGACTGGCTTTGATCTCATGATCCCCCTGCCCCAACCTCCCCAGCTGCTGGGATAATAGTCATGCACCACCACACCTAGCTCCCTCTTTATTTTTTATTTTGAATTTCTGAGGATACCCTCAAATGTGCAATCCTCCTATATCAGCCATCAGTGTACTAGGATTACAGGCATGTGCCACTTCTACAAAATTTTATAGCAGAGATAGTGGTATTATAACACATTTCTGTTGAGGATGATGTGATCACTGACAGAATTTTCTATTTTATTAAAGAAATAAAATGCCTAGAACTGTAGAAGTTAATTTTTTTTTAAAAAGTCACTCAATGGTTAATTAAATAAAAATGCTTAGAGGCTGAGAAGTACTTTTAGATTGGACTTTTGGAAGAACTCTAAATTTAAACATGAGGAGCTATTTTATACACTATTTCTACTCACCCTTTATAAATTAAGGATTTTTCTTTTTATGGAAAGTCTACATGTCATCATAAAGATAGAATACTGCAGCATAGACAAACCTAATGCTTAGGGTTCTGTTCCATTCTTTATCATTTTTTTAAAATCATTTTTTGATTAAAGACGTAGACTACAGAAGTAAATTCATTCAGTTAGAGTTAAACAGATGTTTGGATTCGGCAAACTGCAAGTTGTGGCCTTAATTTGAAAGTAAATTTGAATGACATAATCAAAGTAGCCTTGAATGACATCTTTCTTCCTGTTGTCTAAAGCAAGAAGATTAGAAGAGTTTAGAAATATGCATCTTAATTCTACTACTCAAGGGGAAATACAAAAGGCCTGTATCTAATTAATTTCTAAACCATCCAAAAGAACAATGTCCATATGTTTTAATTAAACTCTTGCAATGACATAATAAGCTCTCGTCAATACAGATGTGATTAATTTAGAATTTGATCATTGAGAACTGAGCAATACACAGGTACACTATTTGCTAGGCAATTTAAATATAAGGAAGATTTCATTTCCTTTGTTTAGGGATAAGAGCTAAAAAGTATTTTCAGACATTGACTATTAAGTGCTCTTTTTTACCTCATTATTATTTACATCATATTATGGTAAGGCTTCACATATGTACTCATATGCTAAGAGAAATTAAGATAGGAATTTGTGGTAGGGAGGAGATAAAGTACAACTGAACTGGGAATGGGGTAAAAAGGGGGTACTGTGAAGGAACTGGAATGTAATTTGACTATTGAAGTGATATCAGGATATACTGAGTTTGGGTTTTAGTAAAAGAAGACCCCAGATAACATGTATGGGGCAACAGTAAAGAAAATGGGGTCTGAACAACAGATTCTTTTAAAATTTAACAGGGAATCATATACATAAAAAGATACAGAATTGTTAAATACTTTAGAGGATTTTGAAGGATTTTATTTCACTTTGTAAGCAATAGGAAAGTGTCTTGTATATAAAGGGGATACAATTTACTGGGATAGCTAGAAATGGAAAAATCAGTAAGCAAAATAATGATGCAAGACTTTCACTCAGGAAGGTAGAAATGGAACTAAATGAAAAGCTGAATATGATTCAGGGATAATTCTTAAGTTTTATGCCTAATTGGATGGATGAAAGGAGAATAAAAAGCTATGTTATAATAAAAAATAAATTAAAAAATCAGGCATTTCATGTTGAGGCCATAAGATTAATTGGTTTGGATTTCAACCTGTTGGGGTGATTTAGAGTCCACCAACTAGTCAGGATGTATTTTGAAATGTAGAACTTCAGTACAGAGGTTAAGGCCAATAATAAACTTGAGAAGCACTTTCATGAACTGATAAACTTCAGGGAGTTGATGAGGCCAAAGGAGGTAGTGAATAGAGGAAAGGAAAGTTGGGATAGGTCTATCATTTACAATGCCCACACTAATGACCAAAGAGGAGTCAGGTAGTCATTGAAGAAAATGTTTCTGCTAATAGAAAAAATATAAGTGAGAAGCTGTGACAATGTGGAATCACGGAAACTAACAGTTTAGGAGAGTTTCAAGAAGTAGGAGGTATAAACGGTTAAACTCACAAAATTCCACAAACAAGAGTTGAGGAACAGTATAAGACTATTTATATTGGCAGTTAGAGGGTTGACATACAAGAAAAAGGTGAAATTACAGGGAGGTAAGTAGACAAAATTAGCTTAATTTGTCTGGATTGGTTCAGATTTTCATTCTTTCATAGTGTTTTAATTTTTATCTCATTGGCTCATTCACACAATTAGCACATACATCATACGATAAGTGTATTATCCTATACCATTCACATAATTGGATAAAATAATACACCCTCCAACTGTCTTATGTTTTTATTGGATAAATTGCTGGTTTACTAGAAAACACCTAAACACATTTAAGTGTGTCTTAGTTTTATCCCTAAGTTGGCTAAACTTTCCCTCAAATGGGATTACTTAGAAAAATTTTACTATGTTAAGAAAATTAGCATGTTTCCACTTCAAATTTCCTGTATTTGAGTGACCTGCATTTTCTGATATATTCTTTTCCCCAATCTCAATGGACAATAAACACATCCTTGTAAGGTATCAAAGAGACCTGACGAAGGGAATACTTTTGCAAAGCTGATTAAAGTCACATATTTTATCTAAATCCCAGTGTGAATATTCTCTATGGAGGTAGTGGGGTTGACTAGGTGACAGTGAAGTCTGAGAACACTTGAGACCAAGGTTCAGGTATTGATTTCTGGACCAAGAAAAGTGAACTACCACTGAGAATACTAGGAAGAGGATCCAGTAAACTAGAAAAGGCAATCTGTTATTTTTTAGAAGATATGTGCCCAATCACTGGGATACTAATTGGATTTTTAAAAATTGAGCAGTTATAAATTAAATTTGGACCATGGCTGGGAGGACTATGTGTTGTCACAAAGTGAAAAAATTTACCCAGGTATTTGCTTATTTATGTTCTTGTTTATTTACTTAGATTGATATTAGAGTTGATAACAAATGTATGCCCAATTTATGATTTATTGATAAAAAATAAAATTTAATTGAGGTCTTGAGGATATTTTTCTGAATAAAATGGGACAAACATTTGTATTGCATCTAGTGATATTTATTAATCTCTTAGAGCACCACTGATTTTGAAATACTACATTATGGTTCAGTAACTGCAAAGGAATAACTATATTTCATGGGAAATTATCAAAAAAGTTTCTCTTTTGGGAATTCTGTCTGTTTATTTCCTTTAAGAGTCAATCTTAAGTGTTAGCGGATGGGACAGTTTTATTGTGCAATTTAACTGTATAGAGAAAAATGAGAGCTATGATAAATCTGGTACCATGTTGGGAACCTAACAAGAAGTCTTTTTCTCCTTTTGACTTTATGACAAATATTTTTTTTCCGCCAGAGAGAAGGAAGAAGAGAAAACCATTCATTCAATATTTAGAGAGAATATTGTAAAGGCAAGCACCTTTAGTAGCTAAATATGGCAATTGTTTAAATCACTTTGAGGCTTTAGGTTAGAAAAGTCGGACATCATAAGGAGCTGGGCAGGGGAACCTCAAGGACAGTGGGAAATTCTTATTGTGGAGGACATGGAGCTATCTTTATTTACCACAATCCTTAGAGGGATACGTGTGGGTAGAGAAAATGAAGTATGGCTGAATTTGGAAGTTTTTGTTGTTTTACATTGTGAACTAAGTTTTACAATGCCACTTCCTTTCTTCTAAATATCTACAGGGAGAAAATAGATTCTTTACCTAAAAATAAGTTACAAAAAAGTATTTTACTAGAAATTAATGTTGTAATTATCATCAATAATATACTCAAAAATTGTAGATATTATTTTATTTAACCTATTTTATTATCTCTTTATTTCAACATTCATCCAAAACCTTTTTAAAATGTTTATCCCTGGGGCAGAATAAATAGCAGTGAATAGATCTTATAATATGCCAAGTAAGAAGTCAAATTTAAAACATTATTTTCTGATTGTCTAACCCCAAAACATATTCTTATTCTCTTTGTTTCCTATTTCCCAGTTTGTTTTCTGTTTTATTTACTTTAATATATTCTGTTGTTAATGTTATTAACTCTTGTCTTATAAAAGTTTTCTTTAAATATCCCCAGTAAAGTAAATGTTTCCATTCAAAATTAATTTAATATATATTCTTAGCATTTGCTATCTTAGATGTTGTTTACATTGCAGTGGAAAATAAATAGAAGACAAAATATTATTTTGAACTCCAAAGAACTTAAATCCAGCAATGTAAGGACAAACAGTTACAGAAGCAAAAATAGAATAAGAATCATTCTGAAAATATGTTGCTTTGGGGGTTGAAAAAAGTCAAGAAGTCGGGGAAGGGAGGGAAAAATAGCCAGAGCACAGGGAACTTGTTAGGCCAATGAAAGTACTCATGCATATGTATTTCACTGTAAGTTTTCCAAAACCTATATAATGTATAATGGTGAATCCATTAGAACTTTGGGTGATAATAAGATGTCAATGTAGTCAATGTAGTTTTTTAGTGATCAATGTAGTTTCATCATTTGTGATTAATGTTCTGCCATGGTGGGAGATGTTGATAATGGGGTTGGCTACGCACATATGTGTCAGATCAGGAGGCATATGAGAAACCTATGTACCCTCTTCCCCAGTTTTGTTATATTTGTTATTTGTACCAGGGATTGAACCCAGGGACACTAAACCACTGAAATATATCCCCAGCCCTTTTTATTTTGCATTTTGAGACAGGGTCTCCCTAAGTTTCTTAGAAATTCACTAATTTGCTGAGATTGGCTTTGAACTTGTGATCCTCCTGCCTCAGCATCCCAAGCCACAGGAATTATAGGCATGCACCATATTGTCTGGTTTCCTCTGCCCAATTTTACTGTGTATATAAACTGTCTCTAAAAACATAGTCCATTAAAACAAAAACACCCTCCCCCAAGAAAAAAACACTTAAGAAACTCATTTTCAGGATGGCATTTGAAGGACTGGTAGAATAGCTCCAGGAGAATCAGGTAACAATGGGAATGGAAAGAGGGGATAGATTGGAAAGCTGATTTGGTCAATAAAATCTGTAAGACATAGAAGGGGAGAGCCTGGGTAGCCAAGAGAAATTTTTAGAGCAAAGAGTCAAGGAAGAGCAACTCGTGGACAGTTGGGTAAGAGATTCTCATGAGGTCAGTTTTCTGAAACACTTCTTTGCTTAAACACAAAACAAAACAGAATTATATCCTATTTCTAGAATGGATAATAACTGTATTTTATTTAGTTACCCAAGGAATGAATCTTTTAACCAAAGAAAATGCTATATTATACAAAGACTATAACTAAATTTGTGTTTATGCTTATGAAATAGAGTAAATGATACTCTAAAGATATTATAAGGATTAATGGAGCTTCATATTGATACTGAATATCTAATGGCTTCAGTACTGCTAATAAAAAGCTATGGTATGGTGAACATTATTGCAATAATGCAGACTCGATGACACTTTATTCTTTTCATCTCTATTGACCAAGAAGAATGGCATATTAGTTTTCTTTCAAAAAAAGTTTTCACCTCAATGGCAGAAATACAAGAATGTCTGTTTTTCAATGTCTACTCCTGTAAAATTGGATTTCTTTTGATAAGGAAGAAAGGAAGGATTAAAGGGTAGTGACTATACCAGCAACATTGCGTGCCAGTTTATATGGGTCAGGTCCTGGAATTGCATATATCATTTTATTTAATCTTTTTAATCCGTAAAAGCTAAGCATTTGGTTCCCTAATAATCTTAATTTTGCAGATGAGAATAGTTAGGATAGAGAATTTATATAACTTACCTCCAATCTTGAACATCTCGTAAGACTTTCTGAATGAAGACAGCCACATTGGGAGTTGTGAGAGGCAAATGAATAAATAAAAAATGTTTTATTTTAAATTTAAATGTTGAAAGAATTTTTTTTATTACATGTAAATATTGTGATGTAGTTAAAATTTTTATTATTATTTTTACTTGATACAAAAGCATAAAAGTTGTACATATTAATGGAGTATCATGCAATACTGTAACATATTTTTAGGCGTGAGAGAAAAAGAGTGTTGGTGATTGATTGGATATGGGATTGGGTAGATTCATGACCAGAACTTACGTTAGGATGGCTCCAAAATTTCTGGCTTGCAAATCACATAGAAAGTTGCTCCATTCCATGAGACAAGGAACAAGGGAGGAAAGCAAGGGGAAGGGGAGAGTATGAGTTTGACTTAGTTATACTGTTTCAGATGAGTGTGAGACATGCCAGGGGATAGATTTAATAGGCTGTTGGTTATGAGAATCTGGAGTACTAGAAGACAGGAAAGAACCAGAGATAAAGCTTTTAGAGCCATCAGTTACAAATCAATCATTAAAGACATGGATAAATATATAATATTGTCCAAGGAGCACATGTAGAATAGAAGATGAAAGGACTGTGTGATACCCAGGGGTAAAAAGCAGCCATCAAGGGGACAGCAGAGAGAGAAACTCACAGAAGAAATGGATAAGAACATCTAGAAGTGAAAAATCCTCAGGGTACACATAATTTCATTTTTGAGCTCAATGATGTCATATGTTTGCAAAGCAGCTATTGCAATATTGCCTCACCTCTATATCTCTTTTCTGACCTTAGTGTGTTAATGCCACAGTTTGCATTTCCATTGAGATAAGAAAAAAAATGTTCATTTACATTTTTAAATTTCTAGTGCATGAAGCATGATGTATAATTTACATGAGTATCTTAAACTTGCTCATAAATGTACAGGTAAATTTTGACAAGAGTAGTGGTGAAATCTGGAAAACAACAAACCTTTGCAAAATCCTGGGGTCAGAGATGTGGGAGAAAGTGCTGATTACAGTTCTTTCTTATGCTATTATTTTTATCCCAGGATCAGTCATAATTAAGGATAACAGTAACTTCAAAAGGCTTATGGAAATATATAACTTACCAGGATGTAACTCAGTCTAAGTAGGGTAAATAATATAAAACAAATAATTCTTGGTTAACAGACATTTATATCATAGAAGTTTACATTCTTTATGCAGCAAAAAAATTTCAGAAGATAATACCTATTTCTAGGATAAAGCAAATCATGTTTCTAGAAATTATTTCATGATTAAACATTTGTTAGTTGATTAGTTTTCTCCTTTTTATAAGAACATATTCATTGTAATAATTATAAATAGTTATTACTTGGTTGGTTGACTGCAATGTCAAAAGATTTTGAGAGAACCCTTATGAAAACAACATTATAATTATTTTTGATTAATATAAGCTATATAATTATGATTTTTTCCCAATTTTAATGTAAGTTGATATGACTGTTCCAAAATGTAGTTAGGAATCATAAGCATATTCAAAGTAAAATTAAAAACTTTAAAGAAATAAATTGTTTTGAAAAATAGCAAAATATATTTAAAGTACCCCAAGGAATAAGTGATAAAAGTTCAGATTTTAGGTAGATTCTAATTTCAAATCTGAAATATAGTCTGTTCATTTCTTTTCTGCATTAGACCAAAATTAATTCTCTTATTTCAAACAGAAGAATAAAATATAAATATTTGGGAGTACTGCAAAACTATAAGCTATATTAGGAACATGGCAGAGATGAACTAGTATAGCAAAATTTTTAGAGCATTCTACTTATTACTCTTTATTCTAAACTACGATTGATAAATTTGACATACAACACATTCCCGAACATCTCTAAAATTTCTTCCCAAAGGCTGTTTTTTAAAAAGGTAAAATATTTTAATCTTACATTTTATCTTGTTTCCCTCTATGTTTTGCATTAACAATATGAGAATTTCTCTTTTGCCTCTTTACTAGATAAATAGGGGTTATGGGTATTTTTGAATTCTATTAGTATAATTTACTATACATTAATAATTTAATAATTCTATAATTATAATGCCTCAGTTTAGGCAAATATTAGTTTCACTTAAAATTTAATGTGCAGACATTGAATCAATTATATTGTTTAAAAAGCATTTCTTTGTTCTCTGGCTTGTATATTTAACTGTAATGTTTTTATGGGAGGAAGAGAATGAGCTGGTTATTTTCTACATCTGAAAATCTGATTTTTTTATTTGTTGTAGGTTTTATTGGGATTTGATAATGCTTATCATGATGGTTGGAAATCTGGTCATCATACCAGTTGGAATCACATTCTTTACAGAACAAACAACAACACCATGGATTATTTTCAATGTGGCATCAGATACCATTTTCCTGTTGGACTTGATCATGAATTTTAGGACTGGGACTGTCAATGAAGACAGTTCTGAAATCATCCTGGACCCTAAAGTGATCAAGATGAATTATTTAAAAAGCTGGTTTGTGGTTGACTTCATCTCATCAATCCCAGTGGATTATATCTTCCTTATTGTAGAAAAAGGGATGGATTCAGAAGTTTACAAGACAGCCAGGGCACTGCGCATTGTGAGGTTTACAAAAATTCTCAGTCTCTTGCGCTTATTGCGACTTTCAAGGTTAATTAGATACATACATCAGTGGGAAGAGGTAAGTCACCTCTTTTTTGTTTTAAAGCCACTATATTCTGATTTTTTATTATGACTTTTTGAATATGAATGTGCTATATAAGTCATGAGTTATACGAAGTTTGAGTAATAAAATTTATTTGAGTATTCTTTTTGGTACATAAGTTATGTATTTATATCTCCAAAAGATATAAGATCAAATACTGAATTTGGATCAACTGAAAACAATTAGTAATTATAAAAAACAATCTTATGCCAATTTAATATATTTAAAACAAATCCACTTTTTTATTCGGATCAATGCAAACTCTCTTCTACCTTGGAAGACTCTTTGAATCTAACTCGAATACAAAAAGTGCCATCTTTGGTAAAGTTGTGTAGGGTCTGATTGCTAACCTGTATATTAGCTTAAAAAGATAGTGTGGTATATGTTTCCCATAATATTGACATTTCACGGAATTTGTGTTTGAAGACAATACATTGTTAATTCAAGTGTTTCCAAGTTGCATATATGACGACTTTGATTTTAGAATAATACTTTTGCTTATTATTATGCTTTACCTACATTTTTAAAAAATTATTATAGTTCCCTTTTATTAGTTTACTCTATAATACTGAAAAACAGCATACCCAGGAGGGAAATTACTACATAGGAAACATAAATAGTACAGTGAATAAATGGAGTGCCTCTGGCCAATCAGGCCCCTATTTTGCTGAATAAGGCACCTGCTGTTCTTAGGCAGTGGGTGGGACCAGGAAGAGTTCAGCCAACTGGAGTTTACAAAGGTCCCAGTCAAATGTACCATCATCAAGCAAATGAGTTTATGTGCCTACTTCCAGAGCCTGTATATTAACTTTTATTTTCCTTTCCTTTCTTTCTAAATCTACCTTTTTGTATTAATTATAACCTGTATTTATTGTATGCATAAAAATGAAAGACAAAAATGCCTCTAGAGTCCCTAAACAGAACAATGAAAGCAGTGTACTGGCTGTGGATTGTTGCTTTGCTCCCTACAGAAAGACTTTTCAACATTTTAAAGAGAAATTATGCCTTTAAACAGGTCATGAAATGCAAGTTCTGTTTGCTTTCCGTGTGGCTGTGGCAATGTTTTGTGTTTTCTTATCAATGACACTTTGGTTCACAGGATTTCAGAAAATGACTTACAATAATAAAACACTGCATAATACATGGATGAAAAGGCATAAGAATGGATGATTCTTAAAATATGGATATGGGATATCTTTAAAATCATATGAAGCACATTTGAGAAATTGGATTCATCTTGTAACTTTTCTCTGTATAGCACATCTCATCTTAAATGGCATTAATGTTCAGTTTTCAAAAGTTGTTTCATACTAATTTAAGATTCATTTTAAACCAAGATGATTCTTTATAGTAACACTCATACATATTGAAGGTTTATCTTATGTCAATAAATATATTTGATTTTTTACTGAACCTTTCTAACAACCCAGTAAGGTAGATAGAACTTTTATCATCATTTTACAGATGAGGGCAATTATATACAGTAAGGACACTTGCCTAGATTCACAAAGCTGGTAAGAGGTGGAGCTGGAATTCTAACCATGGCAACCTGACTCCAGAGTCAATGTGTTTAACCTGAAAAAATTATAAATGTTCTCATTATAACATGTACTCTTTTAATCATAAACACCTTTATATTTCACCATTTTATGGAACAAATAGCCTGTGAGAAAAATTCACTGATATGAATAATCTGTCAATTAAAAAATACAGTAGGCAGTGTGACTAATTTTAATATCCTGTAGTTTTAACCCAGTTCCTCTAGAGAATGGCAGCAGGATGAACAGATGGCATCCTATCAGATAAAATGGCAGGCCATGTGGTCAAGAAGGACACTCCTTAGCACAGATGCCCTCTGTTCTTGGCAGTAGCACAGGCACCTAGATCTATGTAACATGTTAGGGTTTTAAAGATGCCATGATATAATTCAGGAGCTTTGGCTTACTGCCATCATTATTTTAAAATGCATTTTAATGTATAGTTACAAACATTTGGTAATCAAATGTTTTCAGGACAGAGTTGTGAACTGGTAAGATCTTTCTTATAAACAAATGATCTTGGAAACAAAGGTACAGTAAGTGCATTTAGCTGAAGGATGCATTCTTGATTATGTGATATGCTCATATACTCTTATGTATCATGGATGTTTAATTCTTGTTAGCAGTTAATAGTATTAAAATGGGAAGAAACAGAATTATAATCCAGAATTTAATGCCTACACCATTCAAACCATAATCACAAAGAAACTTGAATGGCTCCCAAACTGGCAAATCTCGACCTGATTTTTATAAATGCCACCCGTATGTATTTACAAGTAGAAATACAACAAATAAATCAAAAGTAGCTCTGGGAGCTTTTAGAATAAGACTAGAAAAAAAGATGTCTTGAGTTCACCCACATGTCTTTGAGTTCTGAGTGTTTTAGTATCAAGCTGGCTAATGCTAAATTCAGCAAATTTGGGGAAGTAATGTGTGAAGTCTGGAAGCTGCCACTGTTCTAAATGAATCATTCCCTAGGAAAGCGGCTATCTTCTATAGGAAACTGCTTGCATCTTTAACAATACTTTTAAAAAAATGTTTTTTCCCTAGTCTGAATTAGTTCAACTGAAAAGCAACAAAGAACTCTAAAATGAAATAAAATACAGAATATTATCAATGAAATATGGAATGTTTAATACATAGCCCTTATGTTTTTTTAAGTGTAGTGGTTAATATAGGAGGGAACAGCTTATTTGGACAACTGAATTATAAAATGCCATAGTGTGAAGCTGTCAGGATGGAGGCTGGTTTCACAAGTCAATTATGAAAGATCAATGTCTTTAGGATGCAAAAATAGAGCCCTCTGACACTAGACTGAAATTTTGTATATATTACCAGGTGAGGTGAAAATGTGAAGTCATTTAGATAAATCAGGCCAGAATATTCTTTTTCCAATAATTTTCCGAAAGCTGAGGTGAATCTTTCCCAATTTTAGTAATTTTGATAAATTATTCCCTTAATTCTTTGTTGTATTTCAGTAGTGACTGTGATCCAAGCCAGATTGCTACTTTGTAACCTGTCGGAAGGAGGACTAATTCTGTATGATCCTTCTAAAAGAGACATATGGCGAGGAAATCCTTGGAAATTAAATGGAATATTATTAACAATTTGTGACAATCACAAGCCACTGAAGAGATAAAGAGTAGATTAAGAGCTTAGTGAATAGGAAATCATTCAGTTGGTAAAAGTGAAGTGTCCTAGGAACCTCAAGTGCCCCAGCTGCTGATCTCAGTCATTTTGTCAAAGGGAGGTGACCTTTGACCTTTTTAGAGATTAAGAAAACATTAATTCCAAAGAGAAATACCACTTTGTAATGCTATCTATTTGTAGGATTTCTTTTCAGTGTCATAGGAAAAATGTAAATACCTCATGGGTAGTATAGAAGTGTGGGAAAATGCACCACTATACATAACTTTGGCTTTATAACACATAGGTTTTTAATTTTATCTTTTATTTCTCATTCTATCTTTTCCATATCCCTGGGTAGATTAAGACATATCACAATTAACTACAAACGTTTTTGAGGCAGAAAGGAAGACTGATCTTCTTATATGTCTGTAGCAATTTCAGCTGAATAATATAACTTGAACATTGCCATGCTTTTCTGGCAACTAATATTAGATTTCTATGTTGGTTTAGACATAGACATATCTATGAATTATGTTTAATGACATAGCATTAATAAGAAAATTGAGGGCACTGGGAGCTAATACAGACTTTAGTTTTTATCGTTGGTCAATTTTAGCATTTAAATGGTTTAGATTAGAAACTAACTCTTGTTACAAGTTGTCTAGCTATAATTATTTGGTTTATATTTTAACTACTTTAATCTTTTAGAAACACATAAACTTAGAAGATTTATCATAAGCAAACAGTGATGTTTTCCTAAACCTGCTCTACACTAGAACTCGGAGAGGCTCCTTTTGCCCATCACATCAAATCTGTGTTTCTTTGCTATTCCCTTAAAGCCCTCCAGCATACCACTTCCCTGTCTTACCACTGTCACTTCAGATTTCCACCAAAAAAATATGTTCCTTTTGTTTTTAAGTTTTACAATGCTTTTTGCAAAGAATGACTCTTCTATAATTTTGCATGTGCTACACCTCAGATTTGGAAAGCCTGTTTTTCTTTTCAATAAAATTCAGACTTAAACTCATGTCTAGAAATTAATCTACATGAGTGGACTAAGTTCCACATTAGTATTTGATACTGAAGAATTCTACTGGCTTTGCATGCATTTGTTCATGATATTAAGTAATGTTTATTTTCTGTTTTCTTGCTGGACACAAACCTGTCTAGGAAACCATTATGATCAATTTTGTCCTTGAATCACCTTTCTATTCATACAATGTTCTAAACATAATAGATAATCAGAGCGTGTCTATTCACTAAATGCACGACAATCTTTTGTGTTCTAAATCCACTAAATAATTATAAAGGAACACGCATTCTTCACTCCTAAGCATTTATTGGGTAGTGTCTATTTATAGGTGTTGTACATGAGAATACAATGTGGATGACAGTTTTGAAGGAAAAGAAGGCATGTGAGTAAATAATCATAGATAATATAGTCAGCAGTGGCATAAAGGAGGGGGTGAACAACACAGTTTCTCACATGAGAAGAGGCTGTCAAAGACACTTGAACTGAATTTTAACTGATGTCTGGATTGCCAAGTTGAGCAACTGTGTCAGGCAGAGGAGTGTATTGCAATAAAATACAAGGTATAGGCAACCTAGTACAGTAGCTGCATATGTCCAGGGTGAGTTTGGAAGTATAGACTGGAATCTGTGCTAATAATAGACTTAATAAGGTGTTATTAAGGCATTTTAGGCAGGGGATTTGCATTTTAGAGTGTTACAGAGTGGAGGGGCCTGGAGGCTGCTTAGGATAAAGCTAATACTACCAGTGAGGAGAGAGGATTATCACTTTCTCATAGTTTTTGCATATAGTTAATGTCCAGCAGGATACTTTTTTGAAAAGTTAAAAGGAGGTTTATATTTACCAAGTACCCTTGCCCTTGAAATGTGTGTATTAATGAATACATTATGTATTGTAATGAACACTATGTATTAATGATACATAAGAAGTCTACTTTGTAGTATTTTATGACTTCAATTATCAATTATATTGGAGATTTTGATTTTTCTGAGAGGCGAAATGAATCCTATACTAGAAATTTATGATGTAGGTGTTTATTTCAACTGTGCCTTTATTTTTTATTTGATTTAGAAAGAACATGTAAAGTGACTTTTATGCCTACAAACAACTCAACTTTGAAGTTCAAATGAGATATTTAAATATTAACATGTCTCCAATATAAATATAATATTCATGATGACATCCATAGAATGGCATATCTATTGTCATTAACATTCCCTACATAGGTGTGAATGGCCTGATATTTTCTTAAGACAAATATTGATTCTGCTAAACACCACTAGGTGTCCTCTATCGGTTATGTTACTTCAGGGTTATTCTATAATACTAAAGTTATCCTTTTTGAAATTATTCATTTAAACTCTTTGAATTGCTTATTTATTTCTAGAAAAAAATAAATGGCTGGTTGGTCACATGTAAAACTAGTTTCTATCAGTACTTTCTTCCCAGGGTAAGAAAAGTTCTAAGTTTCTCCTCTCAAAGAATAATTTGTATTCTGGAAGAACTGTTTCACTATGATGCTGTAGGTTTTTGAAAGTGATATTTTATCAGACACATTTAACTGAAATGTGATGTGATGAGTCCCTTTGTATATGAAATGTTAACTCAAGGTAATCATGCAGAGATTAAGAAGATATGCTTATGTGTGAATTAAGTCACCTTATTTTACAAATGTGCTTTGGTCAATACCCTGAGGCAGATTTGTATAATCCCAATACTTTTGACATGGAAATCTCAGTTTAATGCTAGAATACAAAATCCAATTTGAAATACTCTGGTGTCTCATTTTAAGATTAAAATATTGAACTTTCTTAATGCTCCATGATTGGCCCATTCTGCATTCTTATTTTGCATGGGTTTCCATACTCCATGGTTATATATTGATGACAGTCAAATTTATGTCCAATGTTTCAATGCTGTGTACCTTGATTTCACAAGACTGACATCTCTATAAAGATATCCATGCGCTTCATCTCAGTATGATCAGTTTTCTTTCATGGTTCTTCCTTCCCCTTGTTTCCTGTTGCTCAAGTCAGAAGTCTAATAGGGATACTTGAATTCTACTTCTTTTTTAATCTCCACAGCCAGTAATAATCAAGTTCTACTGACTCTACTTCCTGAATATGGTTTGAATCATTTTTCTCCTTCACTTGATTGTCTTAGTAGTGTCCTAGTCCAAACCATTTTTATTGTCTCTTATTTGGATTTCTATAATAAACTCATAACTTTATTCTTGCTTCTCTTCCCAGAGATGCCAAAGTGATCTTTTAAGAATAAATGTTACCATATTAACCACCTTATAAAAATATTTCTGTAACTTTTTTATTACCATTAAGATAAAATTCAATATTCAAGACCCTTTGAAATCTGATTCTGACAAGACTCTCACTTCAACCCAGGAAACTCTTTGCTCATTATTCTTCAGCTATG